>NW_022436976.1:3412731-3441850 GCF_009761245.1 Sapajus apella
TCATTGTTTATCCAGTCAACATTCAAGAGCAAGTTGTTCAGTTTCCATGAAGCTGTGCGGTTCTGGGTTAGTTTTTGAATTCTGAGTTCTAACTTGATTGCACTGTGGTCTGAGAGACTGTTTGTTACGATTTCCATTCTTTTGCATTTGCTGAGGAGTGATTTACTCCCAATTATGTGGTCAATTTTAGAGTAGGTGTGATGTGGTGCTGAGAAGAATGTATATTCTGTGGATTTGGGGTGGAGAGTTCTGTAAATGTCTATTAGGTTTGCTTGGTCCAGGTCTGAGTTCAAGTCCTGGATATCCTTGTTAATTTTCTGTCTGGTTGATCTGTCTAATATTGACAATGGGGTGTTAAAGTCTCCCACTATTATTTTGTGGGAGTCTAAGTCTCTTTGTAAGTCATTAAGAACCTGCCTTATGGATCTGGGTGCTCCTGTATTGGGTGCGTATATATTTAGGATCGTTAGGTCTTCTTGTTGCATTGATCCTTTTACCATTATGTAATGTCCCTCTTTGTCTCTTATGATCTTTGTTGCTTTAAAGTCTAATTTATCAGAGATGAGAATTGCAGCTCCTGCTTTTTTTTGCTCTCCATTTGCTTGGTAAATCTTCCTCCATCCCTTTATTTTGAGCCTTTGTGTATCCTTGCATGTGAGATGGGTTTCCTGGATACAGCACACCGATGGGTTTTGTCTTTTTATCCAATTTGCCAGTCTGTGTCTTTTGATTGGGGCATTTAGTCCATTTACATTTATATGTGCCAACTTGATACTGCCATTTTGGTGCTAGCTGGGTGTTTTGCCCTTTAGTTGAGCTGGTACTTGTTGTTCCTTTATATATGTAGAGCTGGCCTGGTGGTGACGAAATCTCTGAGTACTTGCATGTTCACAAAGGATTTTATTTTTCCTTCCCTTGTGAAGCTTCGTTTGGCTGGATAGGAGATTCTGGGCTGAAAGTTCTTTTTTTTAAGGATGTTGAATATTGGCCCCCATTCTCTTCTGGCTTGTAGGGTTTCTGCTGAGAGATCTGCTGTGAGTCTGATGGGCTTCCCTTTGTGGGTGACCCGACCTTTCTCTCTGGCTGCCCTTAGTATTTTCTCCTTCATTTCAACCTGGTGAATCTGATGATTATGTGCCTTGGGGTTGCTCTTCTTGACGAATATCTTTGTGGTGTTCTCTGTATTTCCTGGACTTGAATGTTTGCCTGCCTTGCTAGGTTGGGGAAGTTTTCCTGGATAATATCCTGAAGAGTATTTTCCATCTTGGATTCATTCTCTTCGTCGCATTCAGGTACTCCTATCAAACGTAGATTAGGTCTTTTCACATAGTCCCACATTTCTTGGAGATTTTGTTCTTTCCTTTTTACCCTTTTTTCTCCAGTCTTGCCTTTCCATTTTATTTCATTGAGTTCATCTTCAGCCTCTGATATCCTTTCTTCTGCTTGGTCAATTCGGCTGTTGATACTTGTACATGCTTTGCGAAGTTCTTGTGTTGCGTTTTTCAGCTCCATCAATTCACTTATATTCCTTTCTATTTTGTCCATTCTCGTTAGCATTTCGTCAAATCTTTTTTCAAGGTTCTTAGTTTCTTTGCATTTGGTTAGAACATATTCTTTAAGTTCACAGAAGTTTCTTACTACCCACCTTCTGAAATCTGATTCTGTCATTTCATCACACTCGTTCTCCGTCCAACCTTGTTCCCTTGCTGGTCAGGAGTTGTGATCCCTTGTAGGAGAAGAGGTGTTCTGGTTTCGGGTATTTTCATCCTTTTTGCACTGGTTTCTTCCCATCTTTAAGGATTTATCCACCTGTCGACTTTGTAGTTGCTGGCTTTCAGATTGGGTCTCAAATCTTTCAGATTGACATTCTGTTTGTTGATGATGAGGTTATTTCTGTTTCTTGGTTTTCCTTCTGACAGTCTGGCCCCTCTGCTGTAGGACTGCTGAGGTTCACTCCAGGCCCTGCTTGCCTGTGGTTCACCTGCAGCAGCTGCTGAACAGTAAGGGTTGTTACCACTTTTCTTCTTCTGCTATCTTTGTCCCAGAAGGATACCTGCCTAGTATCAATCTGATCTCTCCTTTATGAGGTGTCTCTTTGGATATATAGGGGTCAGGGAGCTGCTTGAGGAGACAGTCTCTTCTTTATAGGAGCTCAGATGGTGAGCTGTGAGCTCTGTTGTTCATTCAGAGCTGCTGGGCAGGTACGTTTAGGTCTGCTGCAGCAGAACTCATAAACTGCTTTTTGTTCCCAGGTGCTCTGTCCCAGGGATTTAGGGCTTTATTTATGAGTTTCCGTTATGCTGCTGTCTTCTTTTTTTTTTTTCCTTCAGACCTGCCCTGCCCAGCAAGGAGGCAGCCTAGTCACTGTTGGCCTGAAGAGGCTTTGCTGAGCTGCTGTGGGCTCTGCCCAGCTGCCGAGTGAACTTCCTTGCAGTCCTGTTTATATGGGTGTAGTTAGAACTGCTTTGGCGATGGTGGCCCGCCTCTATTGAGGCGGAGTCTCTCTGCTGTGGCGGGTTGCCTTGGCAATGGCGGGCTGCCTCAGCAATGGCGGGTTGCCTTGGCAACAACGGGCTGCCTCAGCATTGGCCGACTACCTCCGTCGTGGCGGGCTGCCTCGGTAATGGCGCACGCCCCTCCCCCGCAGAACTGGACCGTCCTGGGTTCAGCTGCGCTTGCTGTGAAACTCTCAATCCAGAGTTTCTGATTGCTGTTCTTTTGTGGGGGTAGGAACAGCCGAGCCTGATCGCCTGGCTCCCTGTCTCAGAGCCTTTTTAAAGTTTGTGTTCCAATCGCCTGTTGAAGAGGCACCGGGGTCTCTTTGTTTTCCCTTGCGGCCACTCACCGCGCTGGCTTGAACAGTGGCACTGAGGTTTGTGGCGCTTTTTTTTTTTTTTTTTTGCCCTGGAATCTACTGTCCTGGTTCCCTGCTCAGTCCCCTTTTTAAACAGACGAATGGGCGACTTCCCATGGCTCCAATCGCCAGCCAAAAGGGCACCCAGACCGGTGTATTTTGTACAGAGAACCGCTGCTCCGGGGTGTCGGCAGCCGCGCGGGCAAAGCAGTGGCGCCGACCAGCACAGCCGCGCTGGCCGAAACAGCTGCGCTGGTGACCTGTGGAGCTCCTACGCCTGGGAATTTCCTAGTCTGTGGGCAATAAGAATGTGGCGTCCACTCACCCTCTGCGCTTTCACTGGGAGCTGCAATCCTGAGCTCTTCCTAAGCGGCCATCTTGGATCCTCCCTTTGACTAATTTTTTTTTTTTTTTTTTTTTTTTTGAGAGACGGAGTTTCGCTCTTGTTACCCAGGCTGGAGTGCAATGGCGCGATCTCGGCTCACCGCAACCTCCGCCTCCTGGGTTTGACTAATTTTTATAGTTTTAGTGGAGACAGGTTTTGCCACATTGGCCACATTGAAGTCCATAGCTTTCTTAGCACTGTACTGTACTGTCATTCCAGGCTATTAATTACATTCTTCATTCTGTCATTCCAAGTTATATATTCTTTTTGAAAATTAATAATCCACAGATGTGTATTGCTGCCTCTGTATCTGCCAAAATATACGATTTTATGGAAACATTCTATACTATTACAATAAGCAAATAGTTCGTGCTTTATGGAGGATAACAAAACTGGTCCAAAAGTGTAGTTTTTTTTTCCTGAGTGGATATTTTGAGTGCTAATAACTTTTGTAACTATTAATTAAAAGGTAAAATCTTTTAAGTGCTGACTTGCACATGATAGTCTTAACTGCTTTCTTGAGATCTATGATATCTAGAACTAAGTTTAACTATATTGGAAGAGAAATTTGAAGCATTTTTTTTGCAGCAGCAATTATCTAATGATAAGTATTTATTAATATTGTGTGGTTTTGCCATAGGCCTTTTTTCTTTGGGCCAAGCAGCAACTCCGAAATCCTGCCATCCAGCAGGACTCCATTTATTCAAAGAGGGTGCTTACTGTCAGGACTGAGTGGTCTACATCCTCACCTGGGATTCAGAGCGTTACAGTTCTTCTATGAATCTTTATTTCTTATCTAAAGTTGTATCTACTCCTAAAACCATTTGTTTGTACCTCTCCTCAACCCCCAAAATGACCTTATTTGTGGGAAAAGGCCCTGCTGCCTGAGAAATATTTTCTACTTGGGAAGAGGTCAGGCAAAACCTAAACTTCGTTTGGAGATGAGAGTCATAATGATTCAGAAGGATGCTCCTAGTTATATCTGGAAATTTTATTTTGTAGGTGCAGTTTTCTAAGAACATCTTCTTCCTAATTAAGCCGATTTTCAGACATATTTGAAAAAGAAGTGCACTTTTTTTTTTTTTGAGATGGAGTCTTGCTCTGTCGCCCAGGCTGGAGTACAGTGGTGTAATCTCCACTCACTGCAACCTCCACCTCCCAGTGTGTGTGTACCCTGCCTCAGTCTCCCGAGTAGCTGAGATTACAGGTTCCTGTCGCCACGCCCAGCTAATTTTTGTATTTTTAGTAGAGGTGGGGTTTTACCAAGGTAGTGCAATTTTCAACGGGAAACATTATATATATATATATGTTTTGTTTTGTTTTGTTTACAGCTGTAAAAGGAGTTGTTGTAGTAAAAGATCAACCTTTGTTGGGAAAATTCTTTGGTGTATTGCTTGGAGTAGAAACAAAGAACTTTTATGTCCTGGGAGTAGATAAAATTCATGGTGCATAAAACATAAAAAGAATTTTGTAGGTGGCTCTGAATAGGTAAGAGGAGACAAGAGAGAAAACAGAGAGTATGTGTGCAGCTATATATAATAGGGAGGACTCATGTTCCCTTTCTGCGATTTCCCAAATCATCTTGATAATCACCAACATAGAAGACTCTGTGATGTAGGGTGTGTGTGCGTGTGTACCCACAACTAGTGAGGCGGATGGCCTGTGATTGAAAATATGCAGGTGTGGAATCAAGAAGGAGGATATAGAGAAAAAGTACTAAGAAATTAATCTCCTAGAGAGTTGCAGAAAAATTTGGTGAGGGCCTAGGCATGGGTGGTAGAGCTGGGTTATCAGGTGTAGCCACTTCTCTGAGAGAAAGAGTCTGCCATTCGTATGTCATTCTGTCAATTGTCTAATGGGCTTGCTTCTTTTTGGCAAATGTCATTTTGGCCCATACACTTAACAACTGAGCATCTGCAAGCCTCCACCCCATAAATCACTGTGTCATAAGAAGAGACATTTTGTAAAGCTCTTAATTGTATTGAACTGCCTCTTTAAGTGACAATCTGAAACGACTTTAGAGAACAGGTCATTTACTAGCTAATACAAGGGGAAATCAGAAGTAGGTGGGGTTTAGTGTTGGCTAATCCACCACTGATATAGTTAGGCTTTGTGTCCCCACCCAAATCTTAGATTGAATTGTAATTCCCATAATCCCCACATGTCTAGGGAGAGACCAGGTAATTGGATCAGAGGGTGATTCTCCCATGCTGTTTTGATGATAGTGAGTGAGTTCTCATGGGATCTGATGGTTTTGTAAGGAGCTCTTCACCCTTTGCTTTCCAGTAGTCTCCCTCCTGCTGCTTTGTGAAGAAGGTGCCTGTATCCCCTTCACTTTCTGCCGTGATCGTAAGTTTCCTGAGGCTACCCAGCCATGCTGAACTGTGAGTCAATTAAACCTCTTTCCATTATCAATTACCCAGTCTCAGGCAGTTCTTTACAGCAGTGTGATGAAGAGCTAATACAGTCACCTCAAAAAATCTTTCCACTGACTGTTTCTCAGTTGGCTTTATCTAATTTCTTCATAGATTTGAGACAGATGCTGAAAGTAATAGTGGCTACATGTTTTCTCATTCACAACCATTTGGGAGAAATATAAAGCTTTCCTAGTATCTCTTAAAAGCAAGGAAGAACTTTCCCAAGGGCCTTTCATAAACCTCAAGGCATGGTTTGTTGCTCAGAATTGGTCACATGACCATAACTAAAAGAATCTCTGGCAAGTTGGTTGGGATTACCCTAAAACCAATTAAACCCACCTCTGGATCTGGGGAAAATTTCCCTAACTGCTATCTTCCTATTCAAGGAGGGTATTAATGCACCACACTATATCAACTGCAAAATGTTATGTTAGATGCCAGATCAAACTGGAACCCATTACTTACCACCTGAGAACTTTCCAAATAACTGTAGAATAAGATCTCAATTGCTAAGACAAATATGAAAACTTGACCATAAAACTGATTTTTTTTTCAATTCTGAAAACTATAAAGAGTTCTACTCATAGTGAGTAGGGCTGAGAAAATGATTCTGAAGTATTGCTAGAAATGCTCTATGAACTAATGATTTTTTGAGTTCTGTGAGAATATTTTTTAGGTATTTCTGGTTATTTTCTTTCCTTAAAACCTGACAAATAAAGAACATTTCTGAGTTGTTCGTTCACCCATGAAAATGACAGAGTTCAAACTTGAAACTTTGTTGTAAAGAAGGAAATCAGAAATGTTTACGCTTATATCACATATTTTGCAGAAAAATCCTTAATGTGAAGGGAAATCAAAAGGAACATACTTCTTCTCATCCATTCAGATTGACACTGCTTTTGTAAGAGAACACATCAGGAAGGATTATGTAAAATACTCTGAATATTTTCACAGACCAAAGAAAGAATCTACTCAAGGAAGGTGCTAGTTAATGGTTTGATCTCCAATAGAGAGCACTTTCTCTGATGACCGTTGGCTGCACCCACGTGTCATGGGTTTGTTTATTTTTAATTGCTCCACAGTTGTCCCAGAGTGTGAGAAGTCGAGTTCCATTGAGCTGGCACTTCTAGTTTTAATTTATGCATGAGTATGTACATTGTTTTTCTCCTGCAGTTCTCAAAGAATTTTATGAGCCATTACCGAGTTACTAAAATGGGTGCAGATTTTGCAAGCCTCTGCCAGAAGATGTTTATTACTGTCATCATTCTTAGGAAAATCATGTTCCAGCAGGTTCAGGCATTGTGCAAAACGTGGCACATGTGTGAATTGGCCATTTCACACTGCTCTTACAATATTGTCAGTAATAATAAAACCAAGGGAAAGACCTTGGGGAGGGGAATAAGCTACACATTAATTTGGTCTTGAAGCTTTGATATGTGGTCTTTGTTAGACCCAGAGATGCAAAGTGCAACTGATTTTGTAAACTTCCCGCCATGGGCTACGGCAGTAGCTTTATTTTAAAAGTTCCCACTTTTGAGGGTGATTCCTATCTCATGAATTCATGTCCAGAATGTAATATCCTTGAAAGCTTCTGGATGATTCTGTCTCTGCACTTGTTTAGTTAATTTTGAAAAACCACTCCACATGTCATCTAAACTTCAGTGATAATAAAAGCAAAACCCTCTCAAGGTGGCAATTCAAATTACAGTACATCACTAGCCTGTTGCAAACACTTCCATGTTCATCTTTCCACTTGGCAACCCTACATTTCTAGAACAATATTTTGCCTTCCTTTGGTATGCCTGTTTTTTGTGGTTGTGGACAGAGTCCAGACGTGTGAATTTGTATACATATTCAGCTATATATATCAGGTCCACACCTTTTGATTATTACATTATATTGTCCCCACTTCCTCTTTAATGTTTCAGTGCCACTTCTCTCTTGATTCCTGAGAGTAATTCTCATGAGACAGCCATTTTTATATATCCTCAAAAACACGATATTTATATCCACTAATTGTATATTCATTATAATAAATTAAAAATGGGTAACTTATGTTTAATATTATCCCACAAAGGTTAAACTTTATTTCAAAAAGTCTAAGTTGAACACTCCAAAATTTATGCCATTTATATAAATAGATAGCATATATTGGGAATCTCTTAGTTCCAGTACATATAAATTAACAAGAATAATTTGGGTTGAATTTTCTAAGGAGGGCATATAAACTTCTCTGTCAAATTCTACATCAAGCATGAAAACATAAACAGCACAAAGGAGTAAAAGATGGGGCCTGGAATATCACCGTAATTATTAATTAAATCTAAGTTTAAGGCAAGTTTTTTAGAGTTAGAGTGAAATGGGCTTCCTAAGTCTGAAACTTACAGAGATTGTATCCATCCCGTCAAACAGCCTGTATTAAGATACCGCTTGCCTGCAACGGCAGAGACTACCCTTTGATCTATGAGAGGCAACTTCTTCCCAGAGCTGAATGAACTGTTCCCTATTTTAGTAATCAGTAAGAAGGCAGAGAGAGCTCTGTAGTATTGAGGGATGAGTCTTCCTCATTAAGACCAGGAGTGTTGAACTGACTTTCCTACCTAACACTTTCACATAATTACTGGATATATGTGTGGTCACTGACTGAAATAATCAAATGAAAACTACGGCCAGTCTTTGTCATATCTGTTTTCCATAAAAAATTGTCTTCCTTTTTTTTGTATTTTTACGTGAAAAAGTATATTTTAAATCACTCAGGTTTTGCAGTTTAAATGAGATTTCAAGTACAATTTCATGGGACATATACTGAAATTTCATTATTGTTTATCTGAAAATCAAATTTAAATGGGTGCCAAGTATTTTTATTCAATAAATTTGTCAACCCTAATTTTAAGGAATTTTATTTTTGTTTAAAAATGTTTGAATTCATCATTTCCAGCTCTGGTTCTAAATTTCCACATTTTATCCCCAAGACTCACTTTTCTTCCCAGATATTTAAAAACAGCCTAGTTTTGGATTAGGGGTAATTGCCTCACTCCATGATCCAGAGATGATTTTTGATAGGTCTAACCCTGTTGAAGTAGCCCTATGCCACTTACGATAGTAATTGATTCAGGGACCTAAAATTAGCGTATGATATTTCTTCGTTAACAGAGAATTTTTTCTGGGATGGGCATATGATCAAATAAAAGGGCCAAGTTGTGTGAAGTTTCAAAAATAATTACGCTTCTAGGAAAGATGATTTTCAGATTTCTTAAGGAGCTACTTGTAGCCAACTTTTGTTTCATTCTGAAAGATGTGGCATAGAGATATGAAGTCTAGAACTCTTAAGTCATTTTGCCACCATGAAGGAAGTCAGTGCTGGGATAATGCTAGTACTATGGAATACAGGGAAATAAAATTAAACTGGATCTTTGATGGTAATACTGAGCTGCTAAACTGAGCCATTCATCTTCTGGAACTTCTGGTTATATTAGCCAGCCAATCACTCATATCATTAAATATTCATTGTTAGGTGACATTGGGTTTTCTAATTATTACTATTATTATTATTTGAACTATGAGGAGTCCTAATTTATATCAAACTTGTTTTTATCCAATACAAATTATTTTTGTTAAGGGATACTAATGTTCTGGAGTTTTAAGGTGAAAAGAATCACAAGGGTTCCTCTATTATCAATACAAAATATCTTTGGACTCAGGCCACAGCATATGCTGAAATCACTGAGTGAATCATGGTTAAAGTTGAGTTTTTTGTCCAAATGCTATGTTGTGCACTGTGATCAATTGCTAAATTGAGAATGCAGAGGCAGTTAGATGATCACTGTGATAATTAAGACTTGATTCTCCAAAAAGATAAAGACTAAATTGAATACCTGGAACTGAATTCAAAAACAAGAACAGCCTTAATTTGGAAGTGCCAAAAGAAAAAAGAGCTTTTATGAGATGTTTGAAATACGTCCATAGACATCAATTTCCTAGTATTTATTATTGAATATACACTTTTATATTTCAGTTTTGGATAAAAGTATTTTAATAGATGTCAAACTTTTTAGTGTGAAAAGTAGAAAAAAGTTGTAATTTTTTAAATGTTCCTTTTAACTAGAATCACATATTATTGGCGGATATGTCTTACCATTGATGTTGTCTTGTAGATACAGATAAAGAACATAAAGGTCTAACATAAAGTGCCAATGAAATCAATACTGTCAATTTGATTATCACATGAGTAATGGTTTTAATTATTTCATTCAACAAATACATATTGTGTAGTTAATATGTGCCAGATGGTCTACTACACCCTAGTGATTAAAAAATGGAAGACATAATATCTTCTCTCACATAACTCACAATCTAGTGAGAGACACAAAGAAGTAAAGAAGGTATTAGAGCATAGCACAATATTTTCTCATAGAACCATGAGTGTGCTGGCTACTGTGGTACCAAAAAAAAAAAAAAAATTACAATTAAGCCAGCCTAAAGCAAACAGATGCCTGAACTTCATCTTAACCCATTTATAGCTGAGGTTACAATTTTTGAATTTTTGTAGTCATACCCTGGTGATGACATTGAGCAATAGGATATAAATAACTCCCACATACTTAGCATTCCAGTAATGGAACACTAGACATAATGGTGATGCAAGAAGAACAAACAATAAGGCAAGTAAGTGTGTGAGAAAGAGTTGGTGGTGGGGTTGGACAGAAGGTATTCAGAGAATAAATAGCAGATGTGGGTTGCATTTACCACATATATGTGCTGAAAATGGCTAGTGTTTATAATGCTTTTTAATAAATAAGAGATGAAATTAGAATAAAAAGGTGTCGTGTGTTATATGGAGAAGTTGAGAATTTATTTAATCTTGGTGAGCATTCATGGAGGAAATTTAAGTAAAGGAGTGATAAAGTATGATCGAGAGCCTTCTGATCAAAATGAGAATGGGTAGAAAAGAAACAAAAACAATGACAAAAACTGGGTAGGAGGCTAAGGATATCTATAATTTAGGTAAAAGTAATAATCATCGAAATTAAGGAGTCAGAGGTGGGGGTGGGAATATGAGAAGATATTTTTAGTTTTTGGCTTTTATTTGGTCATAGTCTGTGCCTATGGCTCTCAAAATTTCTAATGTGAATTTCTTAGAATATACAAACTATCCATATTCAAATTCTACAGAAAAATATTAATCTGCATGTCTAGGTATAATGATATAAGAGGAAAGTTTCATTTTTTTCTTCATCTATATAGTCTAATTTTTCCACTGTGATCATATGTTTCCGCTTTTGATCATGGAAAGCTAACTGACAGGACTCACTTGTACTCCCACTTCAAATAAATGAGACACATGAAAAGTATTATATTAAAAAAAGCCTCTTCAGACATTGAAAAGCAAGCCTAATAGAACTGGAAGTTTTAATATTAATAGAAGTCAAAAGAATCATAGAGTAAACTTTATGATTACCATACCTTTCTAACTGGAGGCACTAGACCATTGTGATAACAATAGTACAAAGAGGAGTAGGGAAAAATAAGTAAGCTATTGTAAGTTTGATTTATGTAAAGTGATATAACAGTGCTTGGAGGTAGAATCAATAAATTAAAGATGAGTGCTTTAAATCTTAGAGCAAATACACACATGTACACACAAATCTAGCTTATAAATCACCAAGGGAGACAAAATAAAATTATAGAAAATACTGAATTAAAAGAAGTAAAGGAGCAAAACAAGAAAAAGACATAGAAAACTTATCTCACTAATTATTATTCATTACATTAAGTATAAATGTTTCAAATACTCCAAATAAAAGGCAGAGATTTTTCAGACTGGATAAAAAAGCAAGACCCAACTGTATGCTCATACAAGAAATTTACTTTAGATAAAAAGGAACCTATAATTTACAATAACAGATGGAAAAAAATATATATATATATCATGCAGACACTAAGCAAAAAACTTTTGGAATGATTATATTAACATCAAAGTAGACTACATTCCAAGGAAAATTGCCAGGTATAAAGAGGTAAATTTCATAACGCCAAAGGTTTAAATAATCAAGGAGGAGTGAAAATCAATATAACTTACCTAAATGTGTATGCATCTAATAACAGAACCTCAAAGTACATGAAACAAATATTGATAGACTTGAATGTAGGAATAGACATATCCACATTTATAGTTGCAGATTTCAACATCCTTATCTCAACGATTGATAGCATAAGTAGATAAAAAAAATCAGTAAAGATACAGATGACTTCCTTCTATGATTGAGAACAAGGCAAGATAGCTGTTTTCTCTACTGTATTCACTGTTAGAGTGGAGGGCCTAGCCTGTGTAAGAAGCAAAGAAAAATGGAATAAAAGATACATATTAGAAGGAATTAATAAAACTGTCCTTGTGAACAGATGACATGATTGTGTATATAGGACATTCTAAAGAATCATCAACAACAACAATAACAAAAACTTTAAATGAGTTTAACGAGATCTTAGGATACAAGAACAATGTATAAAAATCAAGCGTATTTCTATACTAGCAAGAAATAATTAGCAAATAAAATTTCAAGTAAAATATACCATTCATAATGGCATGCAAAAGCATGGAATATTTAGGAACACATATAACAGAATATATTCAAGATGTATTCAGTGAATAACCGAAAACACTATTGCAACAATTAAAAGACACTTTAAATATAAATGAAATGTAAATTAGTATACAGATTCTATACAATGCCAGTAAAAATTCAATCATGTTTTTTTAAAACAATTGATAAGCTGTTGAGTGCAGTGGCTCATGCCTGCAATCCCAACATTTTGGGAAGCAGAGGCAGGTGACTTGCTTGACCCAGGAATTTGACCAGGCTGGGACAACAGGGGGAGATCCCTTTCTATGAAAAAAATAAATAAAATTAGTTGGGAGTAGTGTCATGGGCCTGTGATCCTAGCTACTTAGGAGGCTGGGATCAAAGGATTGCTTGAGCCTGGGAGGTTGAGGCTGATATGGGCTGTAATCACATCACAGCACCCCAGTCTGGGTGACAGAGTAAGACCGTGTCTCAAAAAAAAAAAAAAAGAAAAGAAAGAAAGAAAAAGAAAAACTTTGATATAAACTGTTTCTAAAATTTTTATGGAAATGCAAAGCACCTAAAGTAGCCAAAGCCATTTTCAGAAAAGAGAAGTTGTATTGTCTTATTTTAATACTTACTTAAAAAGCTCCATTAACCAAGACAGTGTAGCACTGCTGTAAGGAGTCAGGTAGATCAATGGAACAAAATAAAGAGTTTAAAAACAGACAAACACTTGCATAATCAATAGTTTAAAAAAAAGATTGCATTTATTCAATAGGAAAAATAATCTTTTTAACAAATTCATATCACTGTGGAAAAAATGAACCATGACCCATACCTCATGCCATACACAGAAGTAAACATTTTAAAAAGCTTAAAATTTCCAGAAAAAAACATAGGACAAAATTGTTGTAATCTTATATTAGGTAAATGTTACTTAGATGAGATGCAAAAAGCTGTAAATAAAAACAGCTGATAAGCTTGCTCTCAGCAAAATCAACACACACTTCTATTGTTTGAAGACTATCATCAAGAAGATAAAAAGGCAACCTGGAGATCAGGTGGACATATTTTCATTGCATATATCTGACAAAGAACTTATATTCAAAATATAAAAATCATTCTTACAATTCAATAGGAAAACTAACAACCAGATTTTTTTTTAATGGACAAAAGAGTTGATTAAATATTTTACTGAAAAAGATACATGCGTGGCTAACAAACATAGAACAAGAGGTTCAATCTTTCTAGGCCTTACAGAAATAAAAGTAAAACCACAATGAAATATTGCTCTACACATCCTAGAATGGCTAAATTTGAAGCCATTGAAAATAGTAAGGTTTTTCAAGGTTGTGGAGCAACTGTAAGTCTCATATGTTGTTGGTAGGAATATAAAATTGAATAACCACCTTAGAGATCAGTTTTTCCATTTTTTAACATACACCCAAGCAACTCTACTACTAATTATTTACTTAAGAGACATGAAGGTCCTTGCACTGAAATGTTTACAGAAGCTTTATTTCCAATAGGCAAAAAAAATCTGTAAACCATACAAATATCCATCCACAAGTGAGCAAGTGAGAGGAGAAACAAGATGTAATATATGCCTGTGATGAAATATACTAACAGTTTTAAAAAAAAGACCACTAAGTTATCCCAACCACATGAACAAATATAGCAAGCATTATGGCAAGCTAAGGAAGCTGTGTACTGAATGATTTTATTTACATGAAATTCTAGATCAAGAAAAATCTAGAGTGACATAAAGCTTATCTGTGATGTCTAAAGTAAAAAGTTGGGGAATGACAGCAAATAAGTACAAGGGAAGTTTCTGGGTGATGGAAATGTTCTATGTATCTTGATTGTGATGCTGATTATACTTGTGTTGTCAAAGCTCATCTGACATTATTCTAAGTAAATTTTACAAAAATTATACAAAAAACTTGATTAAAGAAGATTATATTATTTAAACTCCTAAAAGAGACAAAAAGAATTATGTGATTTGGGGCTAGTCCCTTTTTCTCTATAGGTCCTCATTTCCTTCTCTGTGACATGAAGAAAAGTTAAACTAGAAAATATTCAAGACTCATCATATGATATATTGCTAAAAAAAATTATTGCATTTTTCCTGTTTTTCTCTCCAAAGGGGAAAGCTTGATATAAAACAAAGAGATGGTCTTGGATCAGAATAAACATTTGGGTTCTCACGCATTAGTCTGGTGAGAGAAAATTTAATCTTTTATGGTTGAAATTTCCTTATCTACAAAATTAGATGCAGAAAAAAACCTATATTTTATACATTTGTTGTGAAAAATCAAGTGATCCAAAAAATTAAGTCTTTGGCCCTCGTGGCTGCTGAGTAGATAAAAGTTCCCCTCCTCTTTCACTGGAGAAAATGTCAAGATTCAAAACTGAAAGCAAAGTTAAATAGAATACCAACTATGTATCCTTATCAACTGAATCCTCCAGAGACGACATTTGAGTTTCTATAAAAGATCTCATCTTCTACTAACTGCCTTTGCAGATGCTTTGAGTGTAGCACCTGTCGTGCTGCTAAGGGTGAGAAGATAAGCATTATGGAATGACACAGCAGTGGAAATAAGAGAGGCCATCTTAGGGGAGCCTTCACTTTGTGCTGGTTTCTCATACTGAGTACCTTTGGACAGCTGAACTACATGAATCTTTTCTTACTCTCTGACTCAACAGAAGGACTCCCAAGTGAGGTATAAAAGTTATTTAGTGCACTTTCTTGGGTATCTCATATGTATAGTTGAATGTAGGGCAGTGCAGAAAATGTCACATAGAAAAAACCCTACTTTGATTTTGCTTTGGTTTCTTTTCTTGTAAATTAAAAAATAAAATAAAATCCCTAGCTACTTGTGTCTACTGAAGCCCTGATGTCACACATAGAATGATTTCTTATAAGACCCTTGTGGGAAACAAAATGTGACATTTTCTTAGACACGGAACAAATATCTTCTTTATGGGCAAAGACTTAAGGCTTTTTACCATATCACAAGGGGACAAAAGAGTTTAAATGAAACTTCAATGATAAGCCAAACCAGGTCAGAAAAAGGTAGATATTTCTAAACTCAACAACCACCTATGGTCAGAGAACATTTCACAACCAGTGTATCAGCCAACTGCTGCCAATGGGGTAGTTTAAACAACTCCTCTAGGGCCAATTTAAAGGGTAAACATGAGAGAAGCTTTTATTAATGCTTCCCTTCATCACAAAAGTAATTTCCCACTGTTGTCTAAGCTTTTTATTATGGCCCACTACCAGCACAGACCATTTTAGTTTACCTCTGACTGTGCACCAGGCAGAAAAGAAAACAAATCAAATAATTAAAATGGTCAAAAATATACCATTTCAAAATGGCTCAATTCTTTTAAAAAATTTATAAGAGCCTGCTTTTCTGAAGAGGGAAATGTGCAAAGGAGAATCAGAGCAGTGGCTTTCTCTTCTTCTCAAAATAAGCCAGGCAAAGATATTTCAAGGTCTTCCAGTGTGAGTACTAAACCAGCTGTTCCTATCTTCATCTTTCCACCGCTAAGTAATATCCTTAGTTATAATCCTGTGTCCCAGTGCTCTTAGGACTAGAAAGTTTTCTGACTGATTAAAAATTTTATACTGGTTGATCATGGTGAGTAATGAAGATTTTCCTTATTCAGACCACGAATAATGAATCAGCCTCTTGTTTCTCTGTTCAGGGCTGGCATTGGTAGAAAATCGATTATAAAAGAAACTATGTATTACTACTGCAGGAGGGTTTTGGCAGAAATAGGGTTAATTTTCTTTCCCCTGAGCCAGTAGCTCCCACACCTGTCAACCATCAAGGCTGGGCTTGCCAGGAACCTAGAAGTGAATGGGCATGGGCGCAGCTGTAGCAAATTAGAGTATCCTGAGGAGGTCCAGCATAAAAGATGTGAACTCTTCCATATGTCTCTGTGGGGTTTTGACTGATCCAACAACTATGTTGCTATGGGAGTCAAGAGTGGTAGGAGCCCCAGAGGCTTAGTAATATATAATATGTATTCTTTTCCCTTAGTAATATATATTATATATTCCCTTCCATTAGTAATATATAATATGTAAAATTGGATATGTGCCTATATTTGTGTGTGTATCTGTTTTTCATAATGCCCTTTGGGATCATAGCACAGCAATGATGTTTACATTATAGAAAATAATTAGAAAAGGAATATAATGATGAAAGTGGTCTTCCAGCTATGCCCATCATGAAGTATGAAAGCCACGTAATTATTGATGAAATAATATTTAATAAGTCTCATAAATGCCCTTTCCCAAGAGGACATAGATACCACAATACAGCAATCATATGTGTAGGAGTTTTAAGAAAGTGACTAAAAATAAATAATTTGGAGAAAAGATACTTGGCCCAATTGTGACAGTAGCTTGATATCTGTCAATGCAAATTTCCTTGTTATTCTGAATTTTGATTTGGGTTTGTTTTCTAATTAAAAAAATATTGAAAGTATCTAAAGAGTTATGTCATGGTAAGTCTCTTATATTCTTGCATGAGTATAAGATATTCTAGGCCTTTGAAACCTGCCCATTTTCAGCTTTGTGTGTCAGTTAAAAGGAGTGGAATTGCAGGAAGAGGAGGGAGTTTATACAGTGAAAGAAACATAAAAGGTGAAGAGAACATGGAAAAATGTTAATGGTACTTTACATTCCTGTATTCATTAAGTTTCTCTAGTGGAATGTGAAGTAGATATTACAGGCAGTAATAGAAGGAAATCACTGCAGAGTTCTGTGTGTTCTCTTTGCATTGAGAAGGAACTAAAAGAAAGTGGGGGCAGAAGGATACATCTTAGTGATTCCGCAAAGCCAGCATATGTTCTCAGCAGAGGGGCAAAAAAGGTACAGTATATCGAATTGCTTGTAAAATTTAGATTCATTGACCATCATTTAATTACAGTCCACCAAATCCTACATTATGATAAAAAAAAAAGTGCAACCTCAAAGAATTAAAATAAAATGACATTGGCTGAGAAAAAGTTCGACTCTTACAGGGTCATGATTTAATATCTCATACACTGTAATCATCATTAATAGCAAAGACATAATGAAATCACTTTTGAAAGAGACTGTAATCCAGGGTTTTCTATTTAGATGTGAAATTTTTGAAGGGGAAGAAGGCAATTGATGGGATCAACATCAGATTTAACCCAGCACAGACACTCAAAGCAGATTTTTAAAACAATCTAAATGGCTATTTGAACATTCAGAGATCTTGCACAGATAATTGATTTAAAGACTTCTAAATTTATCAGAATACCCCAAGCATTTTGAGAATAGAAGTTGCTTTAATTATAGTGGCTATTACTGGATATTTCAGAACCCATTTCTTAAGGATCTGCAGAGTGTGCAAAGTCCTGCTGAGCAGACTTTTCCCTGAGATGTTGATGGCTAGCTGGGTCTTAACTGACTCAGCAAGACCTAACTGACCTGCAGAATAGAAAGAGTATACCTTCACTTTCTTCACTTTTCATTGACACTGACCCAAGACTGCCCCCCAGCTCTGCACTCATCTTTTCTTGAATGATGGAGGAGTGCTTAAGAATACTGTGTTACCTTGCTTATTCACCAAGACCATCTAACACATGTCCTATAACGTGCACACTGGAGTATTTTGTGATATGTATGTTTTCAGTCACCTTGAGAGTTTCACTAGGCAAATAATTTATTTCACATGTGCTTGTAGGAAGGCCATGGGTTTGAAATTTTTTTTTATTACTACCAGTTGAGTTCAATATAAACCATTGACCTGAGTTTACTGAACTTATACTATTTCTTTCCCTTGAAGACACTCCCCTCACCTGCACTATAAAACTGTAATTGAAGGACGAAAATGGATATCTAAATTGGAATTCTGATCTTCATAATGATTTAATTCAACAAATTGCTTAAAAGTAAGAATTATCCACACTAAACTTATTTGGTTAAATACTAATGGTCTTCAACCAAGGGTATCCAAAGAGTATTTGTGATAATCTCTTATAGAACAAAACAGATGTTTAAAACAACAATTTAATTATGTAAATAATAATCATGCTGCCATATAACAGAAGTGTACGGTTGGCCACTGTCTTGTTATTAATTATCATAGCCATGACAATATCCTTTCTGACTTAGGGTTGGGATCAACAGAAACAGCCTCTTTCTCCACTCAGTGCTGCCATTTCTTAGAACTTTGGCTGCAAGGGAATTCATGTGTTACTACTGTAGGATAAGTGGTTAAATTTCACATATGCTGAACTTGCATCTGAAAAAAAAGTCGTATTCTTTAATGTTTTTTTCTGAAGCTTAGATTCTCTTTAATGGTGGTAGGAAGAGCTAGGATAAATGGGATTCTAAATATATCATTTAAAGGTAGCGCATCTCTTTCATTTTAAAATGGTTTGTTTTTCCCTTTCTCCTAGCCATCATTGGTACCTGGATATAGCTTGAGGCATCAGAAAATCTCTAATTTGACTAGTGGTATCCCTTAGGATGTCCTTTGTCCCAGTTGGTTGTTGCTCATCTTGCTGTCATCTACTTCTGACATTTATGGTAGATGAAAGTCATGTTTATGTTTTATTTTGTTTTCTCTGCACTGCAAGTGCCTGCAGGTCCTTTTCCTTGTACAAACAGGTTACACTGTTCTGACATGGCTCCGCTTTAGTCTCTGCTGCCACTGCTGTTCTGCTGAAGCTCGGTCATGATATTCATCTGACCCCTTCTTAATTAACTAATGATTTCTCTGTTCCCCACTGTGGGCACACAGTGACTTTTGAGACAGTTCCTTCATTAGGCTTAGAGTGTGTGGAATCAAAGGTGAGAGTAGGGTGGAGGACTATTCATGAGCATTTAGCCATCATTACTCAGCTGCAGTTGCTTACTATTTTGTGTGATACTCAGCCAATTGGCCTCTTCCTTAAGTCCCAACATGTTGTAGGGCCCCACCCAGCCTTTTTTTGTTTTAGCCACCCCCACCGCCATTCCTCTCCTGGGGCTTCCATCACTGTTCAGTCTTCATCTTGAGGCTTACCCTAAAGTAAACCAGATTGAGGTGAAATGGAGAATTAAAAACGCTGGTATCTGGCCTCCTGCTTTTTTCTCTCCCTCTCTCCTACCCTGTTCCCTCTACAGACTCACATGTGTGTTTTCTCTGGAATAGCCTGTAGCTGCTTTCTTTCCACCTATATTCTACTTAATAAAACGTAAATTTTAGGTCTCCAAAATGTTTTAACTTGTAAGACAAATTGGAATTTGTAAATTCTTTTGTCTTTTATTTATGTCTGGATTTCAAATCTGTTGTTTTATTGGTACACCAAACCCTGATTTACTACAAACACTTGGCAACTTTGTTCAGATTATTTCAAAATTTCTCCAGAATCATGGAAACCCTAAGATTTAATGAATGAAAGTCGAAAAGATTATAATTTAAAGTGATTACATTATTTGATTTTTGAATAATGTTACACCAATTTCTGAGACCACAATGTAATATTAAAATAAAGATTCTGAGATATTTCACAAAACAAGTGAGAAATTACATTTTAGCTCACAAGTGTTTGGCTCGCCATGCTGTGGAAAACTTCATCTTCATTTCCTATGTTACTTTCATGTCATTTTATGGCTATTGTCTTCTCATCTCTATCAGTGTTTCTCTCACGGACCAGCCTTCTCTACATCTCTAGTCTACAAGATGAAAAATATGAGAGACTCTCCAGTTTTTACATTTCCATTTCCTTTTCAAGAATCGAGCTTTAAATGGGACTGGAATTCCACTGTACTCTTTCAGTTTACTAAAGAGGAAACATTAATACCCATAACTTGGATCATGAGCCCATCTTTCATTTAACCTTTGGGTAAGGGGAAAAAATAAGGTAGTATAAGTATGGAATCATTCTTCATATCAATCAGGGTTGGAAATGAGACTTCCTTTCCTTCTTTTCTTCTCCTTTCTGTCCCTTTTTTAAAGAGAAAGCATGTCAGATAAAAATATATAAATGTCAGATATAATCTTTCTAGAATTTCTGTTGGTTTATTTCTATTTACTTATTAAATAAATCTGGTACTCCTTTGTGTAGTTCTCTGAAGATGTAAATGGAAAAATTTTTTTGTAGAATTTAACTTTTTTAATTTGTAGACTTAAACTCTTTTAAACTAATTCTTCTGTAATGCCTCAAGATAATGTGTCATAACAAATTATTTATGTATAAAACAAAACAAAAACAAAAGCCCCTTGTGTTATCAATATTTTCTAGAAAAAAGGTCACAGTTATTCAAGATGTATTTTTATTTCTATTCTTAGTACTTTGTAATTTTTCAAAGTCAATAACTTACATGGAATATTTACTCTTTTCAGTGTACATTATTTTAACTAATCTGTTCATCTTGCATCTACTTTGGTGTTACTTTAAAGCCTTGCAGTTTAACTTGTAGCTTAACTAATACAATATTATGAAAAATACACATTTTTATTTTAACTTATTGACATAATTACATTAAATTTCTAATATTGAACCATCTTTGCATTCCACTTATAAACTGTTTATGGGGCATGTTATTTTTAAAGCTTAGAGGATTATTCTAATTGTTCATTAAATTATAATTTTGTTTTGTATTGTGCAATAACATATCAAAATTAGCTTGAAAGATTTTTTGTGAACCTGTCTTTGGCAAGTATTGGTATCAATGCTCTACTGCTTTTATAAAAGAGGTTTGCAAGCATTGCGTTTCTTAGTTATCTTCAATAATGTAAACAGAATTAGTACAACTGGTTGGTTTAAGTTGTGAAGGTTTAAGCATTTAACTTAAACGCTTCATTATCTGCACTATCTGGATGTTACTCTGCCAGATTTATTAATTTCATATGTGATTTTATTTGTTTAATTTTCAATGTTTTCTTCATTTTTTGTAATTTACTCTAAAAATTGCATTTTTTTCTTTACGTTGTCATATTTATTTGCATAGAATCGAAGTATTCTTATATTTAAATTTATTTTTTACTTTTAAGTTTGATAAAAATATAATAAAGAAAAATAGAATATTACTTATTTTAAAGGCAAAAAAATAAAAGACATTATACTTAAGTGCCATTCAAAAATTGATTAATGTATAACCTCAAACAGAATGAACAGGTTTGTTCAATGGAGTCTGTCAATGAACTTATTGCCAAAGTTCAGTTTTTTTGACTTACTACTTATCATATCTTTTAAAATTCCACCTTAAAATAATATGGAGGAAAAAATGCCTGCCTTGTAATATTTTTCAGCTACACTGAAATAATCAATAAAATTGCCTAGGCTAGTGCGTAACACAGAGGTAATTCTCCATTAATTTTATTTCATTCCAGATAAATTTTCTACCTGTTAAGAGTTTAGGTTAGAATTCGAAGATTATTCAAATTTTTTTTTGACAGAAGTTTCACTCTGTCACCCAGGCTGGAGTGCAGTGGCATGATCTTGGCTCACTGCAACTTCTGCTTCCCTGGCTCAAGGGATTTTCTAGCCTCAGCCTCTTCAGTAGCTGGAACCACAGGCATGAGCCACCACGTCTGATTAATTTTTGTATTTTTTGTAGAGACAGAGTTTTGCCATATTGCGCAGACTGGTCACAAACTCCTGAGCTCAAAGCCATCTGCCCACTTTGGCATCCCAAAGTGTTGGGATCACAGGTGTGAGCCACTGCATCCAACCATATTTTCAATTTAAATAAAATTAAATAAGGAAAGTCAAGTTACTACCACAATAGATAATGATGTCAACCCTAGTGGCTTGTCCTAACCCTTCCAAAAACATGTAAATAATATGGAGAATGATAAATTTCTCCTTCATAGAACTTTTCACATATTTATAAAATATGGCCTTCCCTAAGAGGCTAGTGATACAAAATTATGTTACATATTTTAAAATAATTACATTTTAATTAAGCAAAAATATTAAATTATATATTAATTGAATATATAGGTTAGATGAAATTATATAACTAAATTAAAATTAATTAAAATAAAATTTTATTGGATTAAATACATCATTTTTATTTCAGCTCTCTCACAGTAATCAGTGTAAAGCCAAGGCATCCTTTTCTCTGAGGTTCTATCTGGTATAAATCAGAAACTTAGTATCTTGTCTTAATCTAAGAAAACTTTTTTATTAGTTATATTTAATCGGAAGAAAAGCCAAAAGTCTGGTCAGAACTTTAAGAGTCCTATTATTTTTAAAGAATATGACCAGACTTTTGGTTTTCTCTTACCAGACTTTTGCTTCTTTCATGGTTGCATATTATGGCTTCAAAAAACCAGGAAATCTAGATTGCCAATGCAAGCTCCAGTTTAAGAAAAAGGCTCAAATTAACTAACCATTGTATGACAAAAATTACCCAGTTCAAGCTGTGGAATTGCCTGATGCAACATCTAGGTTGCAACAGGATATGTGGTTACATCCAAGGACCAACATCATTGCTTATAAAACAGTATTTCATGATATTTCAAGTTAAGGGGTAGAGCATTATATCCAACTGCAAAGCTCAACATCAAAGAAAATTGAATGAAATATCCTTCTGTTTTGCCATGACTCTCCTCTTATAATTTTTACAAACATACATGTGCACATATGCTTACACACACATTTGTATACATTTTACCAAATGCACACCATATTATTAGAATTATAAAGAGGTTTTAGGATGGTGACTAGATTAATTGATTGATTTGAAATATATAAGCAGAGTACCTATTGTTATCATGCATTGTTCTTGGTGATTAAAAAAAGCTTATAAAAGAGATCCCAAATTGTCTTTTTTTTTTTTGAGATGGAGTTTCGCTCTTGTTACCCAGGCTGGAGTGCAATGGTGCGATCTCGGCTCACTGCAACCTCCGCCTCCTGGGTTCAGGCAATTCTCCTGCCTCAGCCTCCTGAGTAGCTGGGATTATAGGCATGCCCCACCATGCCCAGCTAATTTTTTGTATTTTTTGTAGAGACGGGGTTTCACCATGTTGACCAGGATTGTCTCGATCTCTTGACCTCGTGATCCACCTGCCTCGGCCTCCCAAAGTGCTGGGATTACAGCCGTGAGCCACCGCGTCCGGCCCCAAATTGTCTTTTTAACTTCTTGTGATCATTGTCTGTAACCTCGAGTACTGCAACAGCTTCTACACTGCCTCTGATATTTGTGCTTTTCTAGAGTACAAAGTTTATCACTATCAGGTCATTTTCCTGCCTCTTGATGGTTACCTATTTTCTTTGTCCATTTGTGTTGCTATAAAGGAATACCTGAGGCTGGGTAATACAAAAAGAAAGGAGATTTATTTGGCTTATTATTCTGTAGGCTGAACAAGAAGCATGGCACCAGCATCTGCTTCTAGTGAAGGCTTTAGACTGCTTCCACTGATTGTGAAAGGCAAAAGGAAGCAGACCTGTGCAGAAATCATATGGCGAGAGAGGAGGGGAGAGAGAGAGAGAGAGAGAGAGAGAGAGAGAGAGAGAGAGGGGGATGTGCCAGGCCCTTTTTCATAACCAGCTCTTGTCGGAAATAATAGAGCAAGAACTCACCAATCCATTCATGAGGGATCTGCCCCCATGATGCAAACCCTCCCCTTTACCTCTTCACTTCCAACACTGGGAATCATATTGTAGCATGAGATTTGGAGGGGCAGACATCCAAATTGTAGCACACATTTTCCTAACATAAAGTCTATCATCCTAAGTGTGCTTTACAAGACTTTCATGATAATGGCCTCAATTCAAGACTGTCTTGAGATAGACAGTCTAATGTCAAGAGCCAGGGACTCTGGAGTCATGCATCTTGAGTTTGAATTCTGATTCTACTTCTAATGAAGTATGTGAAGTATGTGACTGTGGACAAGTAATTTCTATCTTTTCTTTGCCTTTGTTTCTTCAGGTATAAAATGAGAATCACAAATATACCTGCACGAAAGCTTGTAGAAAATTAAATAAGTTGATTTATGTAAAGTGTGAAGAATAGTGTCTAGAACACAGCACTCAGCAAATTAGGCTAGGATTACCTGTTCAATTTTGGACTTTCCAATTCATATCCTTAACTTCATGTTCATTTCTATGATGCTGAGCAAACGAGGCCAATAAATGTGATGACCATTTTTTAAGATGCTCTTTATGAAGCCCCTACCCTTGGCCTGCTTTGGCCTGGCTATGTCCTACTTTGACTTTAGATCCATTTCAAAAACTTTAAAAAGTTTGATAGTTTACTCTACTTGCAAGCTAACAAGTTAGGTTTCAATAGTTTTATAGATGCTGGCAGAAGATGGTACATTCCTGGGTCATGGAAAAAAAAATATTAACCATGGCTACAGCAGTAGCAGAATTTTAGAGTATACCTGTAATTCTATGACCCCGTGTTCCACAGGGTGATGCCAAGAGGGTTAAAGTGACATCTGCATACCTGTTGCATTACAGGAGAGAAACCTTGAGCTTAGGTAGCCTGACTTTTATAATGAATAATAAGCATGCCTACCTTTTGCTGCCAAGAGAGAGGCTATACTTCTAAGACTATAAGCAAACCTGCCCTCCGTTCCGGACAGAGATACTATATCTTCTAAGTCTGTTCACTCTACAAATATCTTGAAAAGGTAGTTGGGACAAAGGAAGTCAGTACCTCTGCTGTAAGATGTAGAGAGGTGAAAGAATGCCATGGGTGACTTGTCTTTCAACAGTCTCAACTACAGTTCTTCCATTCTGCCCTCATTCAAGACAGGGTTATTGGCCCATGTAGGCTATAAGCCCCTTGAAGACAGATTCTCTGTATTTCGTCCACTTACCCCAAATCCTAGCATAGTTGCTTGCACATAGTAGGTACTCAAAATAAGAGAATTTAATGTGAATGACATTTTTTATTCCTACCATTCCTACTATAACCAGTTGGAGAATAAAATTGAAAAATAAGTCTCATTCATATGAGAAACAACTTTATAAATACTTCAGTAATGTTCATACTTTATGAAAAGTGTGTACAAACTTTATATAGAAATCTACAAAATGATATTAGTAACATAAAAAAAGATTTAGGTATGTAGAGCTACATGCATAAATATGGGAGCAGCACAGATCTTGAATTGCAATGAGAAACAGTTTTTATTTGCATCTTTGCAACTTAACAAGCTACATGCCCTTAGAAAAAAAGTGGAAGCTTTCATAACTTTTTTTTTTAGATGGAGTGTGGCTTTTGTTGCCTAGGCTGGAGTGCGATGGCGCAACCTCAGCTCACCACAACCTCCGCTTCCTGGATTCAAGCAATTCTCCTGCCTTAGCCTCCTGAGTAGCTGGGATTACAGGCATGCGCCATAATGCCTGGCTAATTTTGTATATTTAGTAGAGACGGGGTTTCTCCATGTTAGTCAGGCTGGTCTCAAACTCCTGATATCAGGTGATTACCCTCCTTGGCCTCCCAAAGTGCTGGGATTATAAGCATGAGCCACCACACCCAGCCACTTTCATAACTTTTTATACATTTATTCAACAGCTATTTACTGATCTCTCAGTAGAGGTCAGACCCTTTTTCAATTGTAATTGTCTTTATTATTCAACCCTAATTACTAAAGGTGACTTCTTAGAGCTAGTTTGTAATTTGATACAATAAAAGCAATTGTAATTTCTAAGCTTATTGACCATATAGGAAAAATATTTGGGTCTTTATAAAAATGTATTATTATGTATAATATCACCTATTAATACTGTGTGACATAAAACATATGAATAGTATGCCATTTATATAATGATATTATTCCTATAAAGGTTATTAGCTCTATTTTTCATTTGTTTTATTTATTTTTTCCAAGAAATCCTGCTTTCTATTTCAAATAGTGTCATATATATATATATATATATAACTACTAGTTAGTAATCATCAGTCATGCCAATAACTTGATAAGTCTTGTTTTTTTTTAATAAAATAAGTAATTCACAATATAAATTCTGTATTTATTCTGAAAGCTAACCAAGGCAGATAATTAGAAAACTCAGTAATTGTTTAAATTTGAATTATATCAGTAAGGCTCATAGCTGTGTATATACCACTTTTTCTCTGTTTTGAAAAAAAAGGGGGATATAGCCTTATAAAATATATGGGACTAATTCATTATTTTACACCAGACAACTAAATGATAATGGTTAGTATTGGTGTAATAGCCAGACCCCTGGACAAGACAGCCTCATTATCACTCCCAATAAAATAGCACTTCAGTATTCTGCAAGACTGCCATCACTGTCAAGGATCGTTGGGTGGTATTTACAAATAGTTAACCAGCGTTCCTCACAGCTGTTCAAAATTGAGGGCTCATGAGGACTTATGCAAGCAGGATAAAATCTTATAAGCACAGAAGAGCAGGAAGAGTGGTGGTACACCAAATGCATAACAAATAAGAATTTTAATTCATCTCATCATGAAAACAATAAGAGATGAAGAAAGAGAGGACAGAGGTCTTGGATGCCTAGAATTAGGTATTTAACACAGATCAACAGTGCCTGTCAGACTTAATGAAGATTGTTTATAAACACATATTTGGCATATTTCAGAGCTGAATATAGGAAACAACTATTCAAGTGCTCTTTTGGTTGTGTGGCTGCTGTTTGAGAATATTTAAAATGTAATCATTAAATTTAATCGATTTAATGGAGAATCTAGACTATCAAATATTTAGATACTTATATAATTATAGCTTCTCTGGGATATTTCACAGTTGCATGTTTTAGAAGATGTTTAATAGGCTTCTAAGATTTTGCTACTCAATATATATTTCTGTGTGAAATATACAGACCAAAAATCTTCGGATAATAGTTTATTTAATATTTGAAAATTCCTAGTTCCCTTTCCTGCTTTCATTTAACAACAGTGGCACAATCATGTTAAGCGATATTTACCTAATGTTGCAGAACCCTAGAATTTCATGCCTACCTTTGTTTTCAGACATGCAATTTATAATTTAGTTCTCTTCCTGAGAAGTAAATTTATATTTTTTTCCATGCACAAAACTGATTTTTTCTCAGTTAAGTGTGCATTGGTTAATGACTCACAATAAGGTGGCACAGAATCATAATTTGAGTAAGTCTCAAGGAATCAGATTTTTTTGTTCAACTATTAGCTTTATTTTGCAAGTGTTTTCTCAGTCACTGTACTTACATTTTTCTAATTCAATTGATAGTAAAATGACAAGCATAAGTAGAATGCTTTTATAATTGATTTTATTTAATTTTTGTTAGCCAGAAAAATTCAATGAACCTCTCTAATCTTAGGTAGGACTTAAGACACATGTAAACTATGTAATAGCCTTCTAGTTGTCTTCTTTCTTTTTTTTTAGTAGTGTATAGCAATTGCAAAGTTAACAATTACCTCTTTGGTACACTGAAGTGGCATAGTACCACTCGATTGTGTCACTTTTTAATACTCAACACATTGCTAGTATTTTAGTATCTTAAGAGCCTGGTTTCTGCACAACTCCATGGAAACTGAACAACAGGCTCTTGAATGTTAACTGGATAAACAATGAAATGAAGGCAGAAATAAAGATGTTCTTCAAAACAAACAAGAATGAAGACACAGTGTACCAGAATCTCTTGGACACATTTAAAGCAGTGTCTAGAGGAAAATTTATAGCAATAAATGCCCACATGAGAAGCAAGGAGAGATTTAAAATCAACACCCTCTCGTCAAAATTGAAAGAGGCAGAGGAGCAAGCTCAAAAATACTCAAAAGCTAGCACAAGACAAGAAATAACTAAGATCAGAGCCGAACTGAAGGAGATAGAGACACAAAAAACCCTTCAAAAAATCAATAAATCCTGAAGCTGGTTTTTTTTAAAAGATCAACAAAATAGACAACTAGCCAGATTAATTAAAAAGAAAAGAGAGAATAATCAAATATATGCAATAAAAAACGACAAAGGGGATATCACCACAGATTGCACAGAAATACAAACCACCATCAGAGATTACTACAAACAACTGTATGCACATAAACCAGTAAACCTGTAAGAAATGGATAAATTCCTGGACACTTAGAATCCTCCCAAGCCTAAACCAGGAAGAAGTTGAAACACTGAATAGATCAATAACAAGGGCTGAAGTTGAGGCAACAATTAATGGCTTACTAATGAAAAAAATCCCAGATACAGATGGGTTTATAGCCGAATTCTACCAGACATACAAATAGGAGCTGGTACCACTCCTTTTGAAACTATTCCAAACAATCCAAAAAGAGGGAATCCTTCCCAAATCATTTTATGAGACCAACATCATCCTGATACCAAAACCCGGCAGAGACTCAACAAGAAAACTTCAGGCCAATATCCATGATGAACACAGATGCAAAAATCTTCAATAAAATACTGGCAAACCAATTGCAACAGCACATCAAAAAGCTTATCCATCACGATTAAGTAGGCTTCATACTGGGGATGCAAAGGTGGTTCAACGTATGCAAGTCTATAAACGTAGTTTACAACATAAACAGAACCAAAGACAAAAACCACATGATTATCTCAATAGATGCAGAGAAGGCCTTTGACAAAATTCAGTAGCCCTTTATGCTAAAGACTCTCAATAAACTCGGTATTGATGGAACGTATCTCAAAATAATAAAAGATATTTACAACAAACCCACAGCCAATATCATACTGAATGGGCAAAAACTGGAAGCATTCCCTTTGAAATCTGGCACTAGACAAGGATGCCCTCTCTCACCACTCCTATTCAATATAGTACTGGAAGTTCTAGCCAGAGCAGTCAGGCAAGAAAAAGAAATAACGGGTATTCAAATAGGAAAGGAGGAAGTCAAATTGTCTCTGTTTGCAGATGACATGATTGTTTATCTAGAAGACCCCATCGTCTCAGCCCCAAATCTCCTGAAACTGAT
>NW_022436976.1:3441950-3481554 GCF_009761245.1 Sapajus apella
TTATTTACAACAAACCCACAGCCAATATCATACTGAATGGGCAAAAACTGGAAGCATTCCCTTTGAAATCTGGCACTAGACAAGGATGCCCTCTCTCACCACTCCTATTCAATATAGTACTGGAAGTTCTAGCCAGAGCAGTCAGGCAAGAAAAAGAAATAACGGGTATTCAAATAGGAAAGGAGGAAGTCAAATTGTCTCTGTTTGCAGATGACATGATTGTTTATCTAGAAGACCCCATCGTCTCAGCCCCAAATCTCCTGAAACTGATAAGCAACTTCAGCAAAGTCTCAGGATACAAAATCAATGTGCAAAAATCACAAGCATTTCTATGCACCAATAATATACTTAAAGAGAGCCAAATCAAGAATGAACTGCCATTCATAATTTCTACAAAGAGAATAAAATACCTAGGAATACAACTAACAAAGGATGTCAAGGTCCTCTTCAGGGAGAACTACAAACCACTGCTCAATGAAATAGGAGAACACAAACAGATGAAGAAACATTCCATACTCATGGTTAGGAAGAATCAATATCATGAAAATGGTCATACTGCTCAAAGTAATTTACAGATTCAACACTGTCCCCATCAAGCTACCAATGACCTTTTCCACAGAACTGGAAAAAAACACCTTAAACTTCATATGGAACCAAAAGAGAGCCTGCATAGCCAAGTCAATTCTAAGCAAAAAGAACAAAGCTAGAGGCATCAATGCTACCTGACTTCAAAGTATACTACAAGGCTACAGTAATCAAAACAGCATGGTACTGGTACCAAAACAGCGATATAGACCACTGGAACAGAACAGAGGCCTCGGAGGCAACACCACACATCTACAACCATCTGATCTTTGACAAACCTGACAAAAGCAATGGGGAAAGGATTCCCTGTTTAATAAATGGTCTTGGGAAAACTGGCTAGCCTTGTGCAGAAAGCAGAAACTGGATTCCTTCCTGACACCTTACACTAAAATTAACTCCAGATGGATTAAAGACTTAAACATAAGACCTAACACCATGAAAACCTTAGAAGAAAACCTAGGCAAAACCATTCTGGGCATAGGCATAGGCAAAGACTTCATGACTAAAACACCAAAAGCATTGGCAACAAAAGCCAAGTTAGGCAAATGGGATCTAATTATACTCCAGACCTTCTGCACAGCAAAAGAAACAATCATTAAAGTGAACCAGCAACCAACAGAATGGGAAAAAAATTATTGCAATCTACCCATCTGACAAGTGAATTATATCGAAAATCTGCAAAGAACTAAAACATATTTACAAGAAAAAACCAAACAAGCCCATTCAAATGTGGGCAAAGGATATGAACAGATACTTTTCTAAAGAAGACATATATGAGTCCAACAAACATATGAATAAATGCTCATCATCACTGGTCGTTAGAGAAATTCAAATCAAAACTACATTGAGATACCATCTCACGCCAGTTAGAATGGCAATCATTAAACAATCTGGAGATAACAGATGCTGGAGAGGATGTGAAGAAATAGAAACACTTTTACACTGTTGGTGGGATGGTATATTAGTTCAACCATTGTGGAATACAGTGTGGTGATTCCTCAAGGACCTAGAAATAGAAATTCCATTTGACCCAGCAATCCCATTACTGGGTATATACCCAAAGGATTATAAATCATTCTGTTAAAAGAACACTTGTGCATGTATGTTCACTGCAGCACTGTTTACAATAGCAAAGGCTTGGAACCAACCCAAATACTCATTGATGATAGACTGGACAGGGAAATGTGGCACATACACAGCATGGAATACTATGCAGCCATAAAAAACAATGAATTTGTGTCCTTTATAGGGACATGGATGAACCTGGGAACCATCATTCTCAGCAAACTGACACAGGGACAGAGAATCAAGCACCGCATGTTCTCACTCATAAGCGGGTGTTGAACAATGAGAACACATGGACACAGGGAGGGGAGCATCACACACTGAGGTCTGTGTTGGGGGGGACTAGAGGAGGGACAGTGGTGAGTAGGGATTTGGGAGGGATAACATGGGGAGAAATGCCAGGTATAGGTGATGGGGATGGAGGCAGCAAACCACATTGCCATGTATGTACCTATGCAACAATCCTGCATGTTCTTTGCATATACCCCAGAACCTAAAATGCAATTATATATATATATATATATATATATATAGAAAAAAAAAGAGTCTGGTTTCACAGACACTACTTGCCTCGACTTATTCTGCAGAAAAAAAGTCTAATTTACAAGAAATCTTTAAAGAATTTTTATTATTCCTCTTCACATATAATAGTACTTCTTACTCTCCAACGAAAACATATTTCTCCATACAGGTAAATTGCTTCACTAACACCTAGTAGTTGTTTCTTTGAAAAGATTTAAAAAATCAACAAATCTCTAGCTAGACTAAGAAAAAAATGCAAAAAGGGCCAATAAAATCAGAAACAAAAAAGGAGACATAACAACTGAAAGCATAGGAATCACTAGAGGCTATTATGAACAACAAATAAAGCCAACAAATTGGAAACCTAGAAGAAATGGTTAATTTCCTGGATGCATGCAACTACCACGATTGAACCATGAATAACTAGAAAACCTGAACAAACCAATAGCAAGTAAAGGATTGAAGCCATAAAACAAGTCTCCCACCAAAGAAATGCTCAAGGCCTAATGGTTTCATGACTGAATTCTACCAAGCATTTAAAGAAAACTAATAATAATTTATTCAAACTCTTCCAAATAAAAATCCAACAGGAGGAAATACTTTCAAACTCATTATATGAAGCCAGCATTACTCAGTTATCCAAACTAGGCAAGGACACAACAACAAGAATAAAACTATAGGCCAGTATCACTGAATAATATAAATGCTAAAACCTTCCACAGAATACTAGAAAACTGAATGAAACAACACGTTTTCACCATGATTGAATGGGATTTATGCCAGGGGTGCAATGAATTCAACATAAACAAATCAATAAAATGATACGTCACACAAACTGAACCAAGAATAAAATCCATATAATCATTTCAATACATGCTGAAAAAGCATTCAAAAAAATTCAACCTCCCTTTATATTAAAATCCTTCAACAAACTGGGTATGGAAGAACATACTGTACCTTAAAATAACAAAGGCCATAGACAGCAAACCCACAGCATCATACTGAACAGGGAAAAATTGAAAGCCTTTCCTCTAAGATCTGGAATGTGACAACCCTTAGTTGTAGTAAACCACTAAGATTTTGTCAGAGTACAGTTTAACCTAGCAAAATTAACTAATTAATAAAATGGAACTTGTAGGTGGTGTTCTGCTGAAATAAAACACCAGTATATGTGCCATTGGCTTTTGAACAGGGTAATTGTCCAAAAGGGTATTTATTGTTGATGGGATGCACGACAACTCGTTATGCATGTGTATAAGTGGAACTCTTAATATACTTGTTGCCTGTAATTAGTTAGAAGACAGGTAATGTGTTGCATCAGCTTGAGCTGTAAGTGGAGAATTTGGAAAACAGAAAGCTACTCATGTAATATTGGCAGCATTTGATAAAGTACTTGAAGAACAAGATGAGAAAAATAATTGGCCAGTTTACTAACAAAGACATTTACTAACAAAGACATTTCTGTCAGTAAGATGTAACATTGGGAAATTTTAGTGACAAAGGCCAGTTAACACTCAGCCTCATGACAAAGACCAAATTAGGGGTCAAGAGAGCTGAAGCCTATTATTAAAACTCAAATAATTAATGTGGCACCCATTCAATCTTTGCAACTGATCAAAATATCTCACGGAAAGGAATCTCAGAATAAGACCTTCCCATAGAATCTTGCTAAGTTTAAAATATTGTCAACTAAAACTAGAGAGAAAGGCCTATTTCAGGGGAAAAAAAGTGTGTACATCGGCACTGGAAACTGGCATCAAGTAAATAAAAATCTTACTATGCTTTTGGGAGAGTTGTGCAAGCACTGTAACTTAAACAGACTATAATTATTTGAGACTTGAAATTCTTTTTGAGTCCTAAGGTGGCCAGAATAATAAATAAAAATACAGAATGCCTAGTTAACTTTGAATTTCAGATAAATAACAAATAATATTTTTAGTATAATTATATCTCATGCAATATTTGGGACATACTTATACAAAAATATTATTTGTAGTTTATCAAAATTCAAATTTAACAGTGAATACTATATTTCATCTTGTAACCCCATATGAGATCCAAACTTTCAGGCAGAAAATAGACTGCAAAGCCATCTGAACCATCAAGAAGAGCATATACTTTAATAACCCCTTCAAGACGTGGCCAAAGAAGAGTATAAAAAAAAGAAGGTCTTGGCAGATGTCAGATCCAAGATCCATGACAAATAATGAACTGTAGTTGTTTTGCTTTCAGGGAACAATAACTAATCCACAAACTTCCTATGTCTTTCCATACCCTACATCTCATTGCCATGTTATTTGCAGTATTACTTTCTGTGAATGGTTTATAAGTTCATTCCATTGAGTCAGGTGACTGACTTTGGTCAATGACATGTTAGTATAAATAACTTATGACATTGCTGAGGAGCAATTTAAAGCATATTCACATAGTCAGTTGCTCCTTTCCCTCTGCCACCAGATCAGCAGTGTGGGAGACAGGAGCATCACCTTTAGCCTAGATTCCATTATAGTGAAAACACATGGAGCAGACCAGCAGTTCTTTGCAGCTAACACATAAGGTGAATAAGAAATCCATCTTTTTGTGGGGATAGGGGAGTGAGAAAACCCTAGATTTTGAGGGCTTAGGATTGTTTGCTAACGTTACTAATATGCTGGTACTAACAGGTTCAAAAAAATTCGTTCATTCATTAGCTCCAATCACAACACAGCTGTAGTTTATTATGGCTATAAAAGACATTTGTATTGTAATCAAGATTAAACGATTTGCCCAAGGTCAAAGAGAAAGGCCAAATTCAGATTCACTTGTTTATTTGGCTCTGTAGATGGGCTTATTGCTATTGAGAAGTACAAGAGAATAAAATAGTCCCTGACTTCAGAAAATGAATCATTTTGTTAGAAACATGTTCTATCCATGTTTACACACATGTACACATACTCCATGTGGTTTGAGTCACCTCCCTTACAATATTTCACATTGCTTCTTACCCCCACCTCTGACTCTTCCCCAGCTGTGTCATGCTGTAGGCTATGTCGGCATGCCTTGGATGCCTCTCCATCCACATTTAAAGTCCATCATTGTATTTGCTTTCTTTTCCAAGATAAACTCTACCACCTACTTTACAGTAACATATTTTTTATTCTAGTGCAAAATAATGGAATATAATTTTATAAATGTAAACTGGGCCTGATATACTATTTTTTTTCAAGATGCGTACATCTATCTAATGGAAGAAAAAACAAACAAGAAAATTATTTTGGTTGTAAAGAATGAATGCCCATTCAAAATATTCCAAGAAAAACAGGCTGGATGAATATTTTTAAAAAGATTCGAAAATGAAATGTGGACTCATGGGATCCAACACATCTTAAAATAAGTACTTTAGCTTCACATCTTTCTAATCCTGCAGGTTCTTGAGTCTGTTGCACTTCTTTAGTATACAACTGAATTTTCCCTGCCCACTCTTTCTGTTTACTCATCATTTAGGGGCAGTAATAATTTTCTGTGTTGTCAGCTCTTGTCAAAAGTTTTGCATAAGTTGTTCAACCCAGAACATGTTGCCTTCAGAATACTACAGTTTCTCTGGCTCTTATTTATGACAATTAAAGAAAAAACTGATTGATTACTGATTGGATCTCCTAGGATCAAATATACACTCCAGTCTAATTACAGGCATTCATCTGAGATACTGCAGGCTTAGTTCTAAACCCCCAAATAATACAAATATTGCAAAAAGGTAAGTCACACAATTTTTTGGTTTCCCAGTCCATATAAAAGTTATGTTTATACTATATTGTAATCCATTAAGTATGCACTAGCATTATGTCTAAAAGACAATGTACAAACCATAATTAAAAATACTTCATTGTTAAAAAGTGCTGACAGTAACCTAAGCCTTCAATGAGTTGTAATTTTTTTCCTTGTAGAGTTGTGGTTGCTGAACATTGGGATGGCTATGACAAGTTATTGAAATAAGACCACAAATGAAGTTTATCACATCTATTGACTCTTTGATGAAAGATTTCTCTGTAGCATGCTATTTCCTTTTATAACATCTTACCCACAGATCTTTCAAAACTGGAGTCAGTCTTCTCAAACCCTGCCACTGCTTTATCTACTAAGTTTTTGAAACATTTTAAATAATTTGTTTTAATTTCAAGAAATATTCACATCATCTTCACTATGAATAGATTCCATCTCGAGAAAATCATTTTCTTTGTTCATATATAAGAAGCAATTCTTCATCTGTTCAAGTTTTATCAGAAGACTATAGTGATTCAGTCAGATCTTCAGGTGTTACATATAATTCTAATTTAAATTCTAATTCTTTACATCTAATTCTAATTCATTTTGCTATTTCTATCACATTTGCAGAGACTTCCACTGAAGTCGTGAACCCCTCAAATTATCCATGAGAGCTGGAATCAACTTCTTCCAAACTTCTACGAATGTTGATATTTTGACTTCTTCCCACAAATCACTAATGACATCTAGAATGGTAAATTATTTCCAGAAGATGTTCAATTTACTTTGCCCATATCCATCAGAGTAATCACTCTCTATAGCAGCAATAGCCCTATATCCTTAAAAACTGTATTTCTTAAATAATAAGAGTACAGAGCAAACATTATTCCTTGATCCATGTGCTGTAGAATGGATGTTTTGTTAGCGGGCATGAAAACAACATTAATTTCTTTGTGCATGTCAATCAGAGCTCTTGGGTGATTAGGTTCATTGACAAAAAGCAGTAAAATTTTTAAAAGAATATTTTTGTCTGAAGAGTAGGTCTCAATATAGGGCATAAAATATTAGTAGACCATGCCGTAAATAGAAGTGTTGCCATCCAGGCTTTGTTATTTCATTTTATACAGCACAAGCAGAGTAGATTCAGTATAATTCTTAAGGGCCCTAGGAGTTTCGGAATGAAAAATGAGCATTGGATTCAACGTCAGGTTGCCAGGTGCATTAGCGCCAAACAAGAGACTCAGATTGCCCTTGAGCCTTTAAAAGCCAGACGTTGACTTCTACTCTCTAGCTATGAAAGTGTTAGATGGTATCTTCTTCCAGCAGAAGGCTTGTTTTGTCTGCATTGAAAATCTGTTGTTCAGTGTAGGCACTTTGGTCAATGATCTTGCAGCTTCTGCATCAGCACTTGCTGTTTCATCTTAGACTTTTGTGTTATAGACAGCTTCTTAAACCTCATGAGCCAACCTCTGCTAGCTTCCAGCTTTTCTTCTGCAGCTTCCTTACCTCCATCAGCCTTCATAGAATTGAAGACAGTTAGGGTCTTTCTCTAGATTTGAGTTTGGCTTAAGAGACTATTGTGGCTGGTTTGATCTTTTATTCAGACCACTAAAATGTTTTCTATATCAGTAATATAGTTGTTCCACTTTATTATCATTGGTCTGTTCACTGGAGTAGCACTTTTAATTTCCTTAAAGAACTTTTCCTTTGCATTCACAACTTGGCTAACTACTTGATGTAAAAGGACTAGCATTCTGCCTGTCTCACCTTTCAGTATCCTTTCCTTACTAAGCTTAGTTATTTCTAGATTTTAATTTAAAATGAGAGAGAGAGAGATGCAGCTCTTCCTTACACTTGAGCACTTGAAACAAGCTTCTTCAACCCTCAGCCTGCGGCCCAGGATAGCTTTGAATGTGGCCCAACACAAATTCATAAACCTTCTTAAAACATTATGAGTTTTTTTGGGGATTTTTTTTTAGCTCAGTAGCTCTCATTAGTAATAGTATATTTTATATGTGGCCCAAGACAATTCTTGTTACAATGCGGCCTACGGAAGCCAAAAGACTGGACACCTGTTACTTACAGGCTATTATAGGGTTATTAATTGGCCTAATTTCAGTTTTTTTCTCAGGAAATAGAGCAGCCCAAAGAGAGGGAGAGATATGAGATAGCAGTTGGAATGCACACACCATTTATTAAATCCACTGTTTTACACGAATGTGGTTCATGGCAGGTACTCCAAAGCAATTACAATAGTAACATCAAAGATCAATGATCACAGATGACCATAACAGGTATCATCATAATTTAAAAGTTTGAAATACTGTGATAATTTCCAAAATGTGGCACAAACACAAGAAGTGAGCACATGCTGTTGGAAAATGATGCCAATAATTTGCTGGATGCAGGATTGCCACAGACCTTCAATTTGTTAAAAAAAAAAAAAAAAAGTTGATATCTGCAAAGTGCAATAAATAAAAATATAATAAAACCAGTTACACCTGTATCTATAACCATTCATGTGAGGTCAGCTAGTATGTCAAATATGTCTTTTAAAAGAGTTCGAAGAAAGCAAGTTATGTTAAATGGAATTGGGATATGGCAGGCATATTAAACTAACATGTCCAACACAAAGACATAGTCTGTAAAGGCAACAAACACATACACGTGCACACATGCCAGGAAACTAAATATATATATGTGGGTATATTTGGGTGTAGTTTCAAATTTTGTAGCACTTTGGATTTCATATTTTTGGATTAGAAATGCCCCCCATCCAGAATGCCCTAAAATCTAAAACAGAACACCGACATACAGTCGGAAAATATCCTACCTGACTTTATGCAATGGGTCATATCTTAAAATATAATAAATTATAAATAAATTTTGTGTCTAGATTTAGGTCTCATTGCCAAGATATCTCATTAGATATTTGTAAGTATTACAAAATATAAAAATTTATATAGTAGGACTTTGTAAAGTTTAAAACTTTGTCCAAAAACCAATTAGTACAAATATATCTAAGCATTACTCTGTTTAATATATATTCAATTAATGTTGTGTTAATTTCAATTTCATATAAGATTCTGTTATTGAAATTTAGGAGGTAGTTGATACAGTTATAAGCCTTTTACTTATACCTTTTGTTTTGATCTAAACTGTTGGTGATTTGAAAATCTTAATTTCTGTGTGAATTATAGAGATAATCATATTGTTAGGTTTATCATCTATTTTTGTATAATTAAGGTGAATAGTTTATATCTTTTCTATTTAATTCAGTTAAAAATATCCATTGAAAATACAATTCTAATAGCTGATAAGAGGGAATCATTAACTTGCTTATTAGCACTGACTGGACAAGAGTGACTTCTGTCATAGTTCTCTTCCTCCTCTTCTCAATTTCAATATGAAATATGACCAATGAATAAACAAATGAATTGAAAGGAGTTCACATTCTTTGCTGAAACCCTAAGGGTCTAGTGAATACACTTACATTAATACATTAATGGTGGGTTTAAAAAGACATAAATCCATAACATTTTAAGAAATATTGTTTGTGTGAATAATGTGCATTTAAGAATAGAATTTTATAATTACTTTAGTCATCATACTTAATTTTAAATGTAGGAAATTGTATTATATATGTGATGTTATGTTTTTCTTACCACTTAAAGTCGTTGAACATACTATCTCCACAAAACTCAATGAGAAACTGTAGGTAATATGTTAAATAGTAAGAACCCAACAAATGTTACCTTTTGTTACCATGATTGTGATCATTATTATCATGTATGTTTTGTATTAAGGGTCAATGTTAATTTTAAAAATATTAACTTTTTAAAATCCTGATTTCTAAAAGATTCTATGAACAATATCACAGACAAATGCAGTTTTGAATTTATACTTATATTGTATATTATTTTCACCAAATTCTAATATTTTTCATTTGCTAAAATAAATTCTTCTGTGTTCTCTTTTCCCCTTTCTTCTTGTGTATCAACAATTTTGTAAAACTTTTAAGGTTGAAGAAGTTCAGTAGCAAATACAAAGAAGAAAACTGCCAATTTCTTTCCGGATAAACATTTATTTCTACAGAACCATATATTTTGATCACTTTCTGGTCCTGCATGATCACAAAAGATTTTCTATAAAATTGTGACAATTTTACATAAACAAATATGCATTTCCTGTGGGCAGTATGATGGCATTCATATTATCTTGATTTTCCTCAATAATCTAGCATTGTTCATCACACACACACACACACACACACACACACACTCTTAGACTCATTTAGTAACAATCAAAACCCAGAATAGCCAGTATTTCATGACACAGATGTAATTGCAATGCAATGAAACACAGATAAGATTTCTACATTTCCTAAGAGAAAAACATTTAGAAAAACTTTTTTAAAAACCTTAAAAAAAATTCAGAACTTTTGACAATCACAACCAAAACGACCTTCCTGAATTTCTTAAAAAAAAAAAAAAAAAAAAAAATTGACAAGCTTTATCCTCTAGACACAAACTGAGGAACAATATCCTTCTCTAGCTAACTTGAAACAAACAATAATAAGCTTGTAATACCAACTTTCAGGGAGAGAATATCATGGAATATCTATAACTAAATTTCAATGAAGGAATTAAGCTTCAAGAAGACTGGAATGCCAGATTCTGATGTGAAAAGTAAATGTAATGAAAGCTATCTGAGACAAAGAAATGAAATTGCATATTGGTTATCAAAACTAATCATATAAATGCTCATATAATGATAGAGGCATAAAAATCATGTATAAATCAATAATTTAAAAATTGAAATACATGCAAGAATCTTAGGGATACCATATTTAATTTTAATTTCCATAGAAATTGATTTAAATTGATTCTGACAAACAAAGTACCTTTAAGAAGTGAGTGAGGCTTGAACCACAAAAAAGATTGAATTGCACTCAAGCAAATCCATTCAGGAACCAGTATTCAAAGCTACTGTAAACGCTATAGCTTCTACACGTAGGTCCCTAACTCCTTCATTATGTTGACATGTATGTTAGAAGGTATTCTCAATTACTCTCAAATTATCAGGAGATCAAAGTGCAGGAGATAGAAGAAACAAGTTTGTGAGAAACTTAAAAATGATGCTTTTCTGACCAAAAAAAAGGATTTTTGAGGATTTTGTTTTTCATTTTCTTTCTTATGAATCTCTAAGGTCTCCATTGAAATTTATATCATATCAAAGGTGAAAAACAAAATGGAATAGCTATTTTCCACCTCATAACTTTCATGAGTAACACATTCATCTTGCTGAAGGGAAGAAAAGATACTACCTTCGTAATAATTCTTAACTTTTTCTTTGTGATATTTTGCATCAGAGAAGACAATAGATGGACTGCAATAAGAAAGATGAAAATGAAGCCTTCAAATATTTTGATAGGTAATAGGAATACTAAGTAGCATCACACAGTTCTTGATAAACAAAAATGTATATTCAGTGCAGCTCTGATCAATTTTAGTTGAAAAGAGTCTCCCTTTGCTAAGTTTTCAATTATGTTCCAAATGGATGAAAACCATAGAAAGCACTTATAATTTATTTCTTAACCATAGATCTGGATATAAAGCATACTAGAATATATTTGGAGCTGGATATTGATATGTGGTATACTACATTGAATAAGCTAATAAATCTTTAAATGAAAAAGATATTCCATGAACCAATTGATTCAAATCATTTAAATACATTATGCTGTGCCTGTCTTTTGGTAATTATACCAATTAGATTAGAGAAACATTTATCTGGGTGCCAATTAAGTAAATTCTATACTTTCTGGAACTTAACAAAAAGGTCAAAATTGGTCTAGCTAAATAACTCCTATGTTTTTAGGCACTTTAGTTGACTTGATCATGTAGCATGTCAATAATTTCCTGTTATATGAACTAGGATTATAGCTAGTGAAAGCCATAGTTTATTCATTTAGTTTGTTTTCCATTTGAATTTGAATGCTAAAAACTTTAACCAAGCAATATTGGCTTGGAATCTTTTAATTTTGTTTAAAAACGTATTTCAGTGAACATTTCCTTTTGGTTGATGCTTGAATTTAAAAATTAATTCATTTAATGATTCTTGGGTTGGTAGGCATGTAATTGCAGTTGATTGAAATTTTTTTCAGTGCCACATTTTCAGAAGATACGTAATATTGAATTAATAATTAATTGACATTCAATAACAGTGGAAACTTTAAAAACCTTTTATAATAAAACTGTTAAGGAGTTCCGTTTTTTAAAATTATTAAATCTAAAGAACTTTCTAAAGTGATTTTTCTAACACCTATTAAAGAATGGAAATGTTACTTAAGTATTTTAACCACTCTTTGAGGAGAACAGTATGAAATTCTATGCAGTCACTCTGTGAGTGACTCTACTTAGTTGCACTGTATATTATAGAGCAGAACACCAAGAGGTGGTAGAGTGAACGTTCAAAAACTCACCTATTTATTTAATTTTTATAACTGACATTTAGAATATTATATACTAATGACAATATGAGACAATATTTCTGAAACAGAATAGTTTTGCTGAGATATCTCCAAGCCATTTTTCTGTTGCCAGTATCTGAGTATACAAATGTTTTTAACTAAGTCACATGAGCTGTTGGTGTTGATCAAAGAAATTCCATCAGTTGTTTTAAGTGAGATATACTTAGATATTAAGTAGTTAAATAATTATTTTGTATTCAAATTAGCTCTTTTTAAAATTATGCAGTTCAACACTATGGGTGTCAATGTAATGCTTTTTCTGAGAATACATAATATATTGCAAAATTAAATTCAAATAATGTAAAGGAGTTCTTACGCATTTTACAGGGCAACAAAGTGGTATTCACAGGTTGTGGAGAGGTGGAGAAGAATTTAAATCTTGATTGAATTCGAAGATACATATGTGATGAGCAGATATGAGAGACAACCTTTGAGGAAATGAGCAGTACACTAATTGAAAACAAATTTTGTAAATCAAGTTGGAAGAGATTAACATTTATCATAATAGCAGATCAAATATCAAGAAATAACTATAATACAAGAAGCAAAATAATCAAATAATTTCAGATATTGAATTTAAGATTTTAATCAATTCTAAATGATATACACACAAATTAGTTTGCTGCAAAAGTCAAAGAAAGCCTATTTTGCTTAATTATAGTCCTTGTAAACATTTCTCTCTACATGTATTTACTCTTATGACTTGTAGCAGCAAGAAAACCCTTTAAAGTCAGTATACTTAATATCCAGACTTGTTAGTTTTTAATCAATTTAAAGCAGTTTAACCTATACTTGAGGATCTACTATGTTACAAATGTTCTTCTCAGGACTTCAGGGAGTGTAAATATGAACATGAAGCACTCCTTAATAGCAGCTTACAATCTGAGAACTAAGGTAGAAGGAGTTTACGTATGAATGAATTACATGATAGAATAAGGTGAATGCCAAAGTACAAAATGGTGTAAAAGCGTTTACCAGAAACAACAATCATCTTAGATGGTTAGTAGGGATCAGTAAAAATATTCAAAAGGAAGTAGACCTCTACATATTTGCCCACTTATTCATAGCCAACAATAGAGAAAATATCGAACATGTTGAAGAAAGAGCGTATGGCCAAGATGGGTTGAAGTGTAGAGAAATGGTAAAGGGAAGTAGAAAGTGAGGCAAGAAGGGTCGATTGGAGTTAAACTGGAGAGCTTTGAATATTGTGTTGAAAATTATTAGCCAAAAGAAGTGCCACTGCCTCTTCCATCACAGAATAGATGACAGTAGACCATTCTATGAGATGCATATTGAAGAAACATTTAGAGAGCATGAGGCGGCCTTTAAGGAATTTAATCATCAAACATTTATTGAATACCTATTATGTGCCAGGAATGCTTTGATTGTGAAATTTTTACTATGAATGAAGGCGACAGACAATGTAAAGTCCTAGTCCTTAAACAGTTCAAAAGTGAGTGAGAAAGGACACTTCCAGAAGTGCTATGTAAACAATTTAGGATATTATCAGAAAACAGGCGATGTTTGGGTTATATATTACCATGTAAGAAGAAACCCCAAAGCAGTGGTGTTATGGGCTGGATTGTGTCCCCACAAATTCATATGCTGAAATCTCAATCCCTTAGAATATGGCTGTATTTGGAATGTTAAAATACATTAAAATGAAGACAAGGCCTAAAGAATCTCTGAGAAGATGAAACCAGTGAGGCCTCATAAATGACTTAAACCTTGCTTGATTTGCAAGCATCAGTGAAACCTAACTTGAACTACTTCTTGTAAATGTCTACATTAAAGAAAAGCAGAACTTAAGCTCAACCAGTCAGAAGTAGCCAATAAACTTATAATTCTAAAACTAGAGACTTTCCAATGGGATAGGGCTAATAAGGCAATTGTATAATTGTACTCAATCAAATATTTTCTTCACTTTCCCTTTGTATTCATCCTATAAAAGCCTCCTTCTTGCATTTCCTCATTGGACTTCCTGAACCGCTTCTGGTTTGGAGCTAGCCAACTCATGAATTGTTGCTTGCTCAAATAAACTCTTTAAGGTTTTATTGTGCTTCTGTTTACTCTTTATCAGGAGTAGGATGTTTAAAGAGGTAATTAAGTTAAAATGAGGTTGTATGGATAGTCCTAATCCAATATGACTGGCATTCTTATAAGAAGAAGAAATTAAGTGCAGACCCACACAGAGGAAAGACCATGGGGAAGCTGTAAGGAGAAGACAGCAATCTATAAGCCAAGAAGACAGGCCTTAGGGAAAATGAACCCTTCTGACACTTTCATTTCAGACTTCTAGCTTCCAGAGAAGTGAAAAAATCAAGTTCTGTTGTTTTAGTCACCCAGTATTTGGTACTTTGTCACATCGGCTCCATGACTCTTGGGTCTGTCCTTTAAATTCTTGGTTCTGCTTCTGAATTATCCTTCCTCTTCCATAATATGTAACATGTGTTTGATGAAGTAGTTTTCTCAGTCTGCTTCCTGCTTACATAAATTTGGAGTCTAAAGACCCCTTTTCATGTTTTAATGTCTCTGCTCTCATAGTCCAAGCTGGCATTGCTACTCCATGAATAAATGTTTTAAAAATATTGAGTTTGCATCATTATGTAAAAGCCATATCTATACAACACCAGATGATGTGACTCATCTGAACACTGGAGGATCTGCTTCTGAAATGGCTCACTCACACAGCAGGCAAAATGGTGCTCTGTCAGCTGGAAAGCACAGCCGTGACTCAGGAATGGGAACTTCAGTTTCTTTCAGTGGACTGGCCCAGTAGCCTGGGTTACTTGGCTGATTTCCATGGGTGATCATTTTAAGAGAAGGAGAGAAAAAGAGAGAGAAAGAGAGAGAGCTAGCACCAGGTGGATGCTCTATCCCACTTTATTGCCTAGCCTTAGATGTCACACAGTTTTGCTTCTGCCATACTCTTATCAGTTGAAAAAGTCAAAAGAACCCACTCAGGTTTAAAGAGAAGCACATATACTCAACTTCTTGAGGGAGTATGGGCAACGCTCTAGAAGAGAATATGGGTCCAGGCGTGTTATGGCCATTTTTGGAACCCTCATTTGGCTTTCCAGTGATCTTTGAGTCTGGGTGTCTGTTCCAGAATGAATGTACAAATCAAGAAATGCTTGAGAGAAGAAAATGTTTTAGCTTTATTATATTTAGGTATGTAATAGAATATTAATAAATTAATCAATGTCACATATTTTGGGAGCATTTTAGGCTTCATTTCATTTAGTGCTAACAATAATCCAAAAAGGTATATTTTATTTTATTTTTTATATATATATTTTATTTTATTCTTTATGATAGATGAAGTAACTGAGGTTTAGAAATGCTATTTAGTTTGGTATTTAATTACTAAAGTTCACATTATTGTGGTAGTTCCTAGAGTATGTTCATATGCTGATGAAACTAATCCTATACATACATATATGTTTCAGGAAAGATGGATAACTGTAGGAATAAAGTTCTTGAGTTGGCCAAAAAAAGGGATGACATCCAGTGTATCATTGGAAATTCTGGCCATACCAACAGAGAAAGTTCATCAGTTGTAACAGGTGAAAAATGGAGTTCATGGGCATAAACATAATTAGGTAGAATTAGTAGTAATAAAATGAAGTATTTTGTTTTATGACAGCCATCTGTATCCTCAGTGATATAGGAGGCAAGACTATCAGCTGAGGCATGGTTATCAACATTTGACCATGGAGCCATTATGAACTAGTCAAGTTTGGGAGTGGAGAATGGGGCTAGCAAGAGGATGGCAGGGCTGTTCTAAGTACCTCCTTGAGGTCTGTGGTCATGAATTCATCTGAGACCAGTCACTGAAGTCAGGTGTTTTTTGTCTAGTAATAGTCCACTGCTGGGTTTAGATGCAAAACAGGAAGAATATTTACATTTAACTAGTGGAATTTTTGAGATGAGCATGAAGAAGAGTAAGAGAGGAAAAGACATTTTTGAAATGTGTAAATAAATAATTTCTGTGATTGTTCTCACAGTCTAAGGTAAAGTGAAAAGTTAAATGTGACAAATGACAAAACAGAAAAAATGGAGATCCTGGTATAGAGAAAAAAAATTGGGAATAAAGTAAACTCCATAGTCACAACAAAGAGATCAGTGATTACTGCAGTATCAGTACCTGACCTTTATTCCTTCCTTTTGGCTCTCCTTCCAAGCAGTATTTTGTCATTGCTGCTGCTGCTGCTGCTGCTGCTGTTGTTTTGGTCTGAGCATTTTATTTCCCTTTGCAAATCAGAAGTATAAGAGAATTAACACCTTTCTGAATAGACCACGACCAAGAACTGCTGGCAGTTGTTATAAATACTCCAAATCCTTCTCCCTCAAGTGTGATAAATCTGAGACTGTGGCTTTTACCATTTCCCAAACCTCCCCAGTTGGATTAGACTTCAGCCAGCCAGGTGAGAGCTTGGTTGACAACGCATGCTTAACTGACTCTATCCCTTTCCTGCCTTGCTTCCTCATTCCCTACTAGTGTTCCCTGTAATCATTTCTCAAATAAACTAATTCTATTCAATTTCTTATTTCAAGGCCTGCTTTGTCAGAGGGCCCAACTAACAACTCCTACTTTGAGCCTCTAGAGCTGCTCTCAAAACAAATTACCAAATATATTTTGTGGTTTCTTACTTGTCCTTCTCTCCATTGTTTTCCCAAGAAAGGAAAAGTATGTCTCCACCTTTGTGGCTCCTTCTCCTAGTACAGTTCCTGCTATGTAATAAGAACAACTTAGATATACAGTAAATTGAACAGAATGCTCAATTAAAATGGATTCTTTTGCTGACTAAGGATTTGAAGTATCTTAGCTCATGGAGGCAAAACTAAATTTGAGTTCAGTATAATATGAACATTATTTGTAGCACACTCTTGGCAATGTAATTCTTTGAAATTGATAATCCACAGTAGAATTCAAGTCTAAAATTTTGACTAGCCAAAATATATCACCCTTTTTAGATTGTTAAATTTGAGGGAGTTGAATAATATAATATGGTCTCTTCAGATACATATTTAACAAAGCTAAGGAGTTGTGTGGTTATACATTTATCATTTTTCCCTAAGCTGTTTATTCTATGAATTCTTTTAACATCAGCAACACAGAAATAACTAGGAAAATTTTTGTTTTTTGCATCATAAACACATACCATGGAAGATGCTGAGTAAATATTCATAGAATAAATATTTTTTATTCTTGTGACAAAGATTATCATTTTAAAATAAATTATTGCTGGAACTAGATTAAACTGATTTTAAAATTAGGAAATAAGAGCACAGTAATAAAGCTCTTTACATCTTTTTTAAAATTGTGATTTGACTATATCATCTAAGTAACTGCTATTTATATACCTGTTTGCTACTGCTAATTACTTTATAAAGTTCAATTACTCTGATGGCTGAATATCACAATAATTGTGTAACTAACTCAAGCAAAAGCCATACTCACTGTGACATAGATTTATTTGTGACAATGCTTATTTGCATTTGCAAATTTCAACAACTGCTCAAGTATCTGCTTTCTAGCAATTTGGCAGCTGCTACTTAAAATCAATAGTGGTAAACTCTGGTTGTGTTTGGTTTGGAAACTGTTATCTTGTGCAGCATTCTGGTACTTTGTGGCGTATTAGTGAAGCCACTTTGCTTCATGCTATTGTATCACAGCTACCTACTTGGCATCCTTTCCTCCTCAGCTGGCTGTTGCATTACTTCTTCTATTCTCCTTTCATCCTTTGTCTCATTCACAGGCTTTACCTTTGAATAGTTTTGAATTTCCCTTGTCAAGAGTTAATTTACACTTTTTAAAATGTATAGCTATAAAGTCTGACCTGGTTGAAATATGTTGGATAATTTATTAACAAAAGCTGTGTGTGAACTATTTAGGAGTTCCATTTGAATTTCCTAAACAGTTGGGGAATTAGCTTCATGGAGGACAAAGGTATGTATGGTAAAAACTGGCAGGCAAGTGGACATTAATTGACTGAAAAGATAACTGCAGTCATACTGGCTTCTGTACAAGTAAAACAATCAGTTTTGAGTGATAAATTATATCCAAGCATGTGCTAATAATTGAAATATGTACAAAACACTCGTATATCAAATCTCTATGCATTGCCTTGTACTTTTGTGGCTTATACTTTAGTGCCAAATTTTGCCTTGTTACGGTGTTTAAGTTCTCTTAGTATAGAAACATGTTTTAGAAGTATAGTAGAAAAAAATAGTTTAAAAAATATAATGATGGAGTTAAACTAAATGCTATCTGAACACTGCTCTACAGTTTTTAAAGACACCGTGCTGTCTCATAGCAGCCCCCACCTTTGTGGCTCCTTCTCCTAGTACAGTTCCCGCTATATAATAAGAACAACTTAAATATACAGTAAATTGAACAGAATGCTCAATTAAAATGGATGCTTTTGCACATGATATTTTTTCTTAAATGTACCTTTTTTGCACATGGCATTTTTTCTAAAATTTACTTTCCTCCCCGCAAGCCACCTCTCCTGCCCACCCTAGAAAATTCTACATTTCTTTGAAGTCTGCACAAACCTCACCTGAATCTCCCAGGCAAAGTGAGACAGTCCATTCATCCTCCTTAATCCCATTGTACTTGTCTATGGAAGACAGGATAATACATGCCATGGAATTAACTTTGTGCTAAAGGCTTTAGTAGGATGATAAATGCTGAAACTCAAAACTCCCTAATTTTGTTAAATATATATCTAAAGAGACAATATTGTACTTTCTCACCAATCCTCACTATTTTACATAATTAGGCTCACTAAATAAATATTTTTAAAGGCATTGCTTTGCAGATATGTCTCATAAAGTCTCCTAAATCATTTCACTTTAATCCAGGATTTAATAATACTATGTTGCTCTACAGCCTTTGGGCTGTATCCTTTTAGAACACTTTGTAACTCTTTTCTCTGTCACCTGAAGCCTCATTATTTTTCTTCTGGATCTTCTTCGCTTTCCCTAAGACTACCATATAAGCTACCTTAAAAATAGTCAAGAACTGTAACAAGAGGCACACAACAATTTCTTTTCTGCTATAAACCCTGGAAGCAGTTGTATGAAGGTAGTTTTGGTTGACTGTATCTCAAAATCACAGTCTTAATGCTTATCCCAGCAAAATGTGATGTTATCTGCTGAAAGGAAAACTTAAAAAAAAAATACAGAACATACAGACCCCATATATTTGATTATGTGAATGTTTAGTTTCCCTTTCTAATTTAAGGATTCTAAATAAAACATTTAAGAACTTAAAGAAGATAACATTTGCTTGCTTCTTATTGTGCAAGAAATCCCATTATGGTGGCCATTGAAAAAATGAATTATACTGAGTCTTAGAGTTGCTTTGGGTTTAGAGGTTTTAACACTTGACAGAGGTAGTCTACTCAAAGAATGCCAATTTTTCACATTTTGTTTTTAGGGTAGGGATTTATGCCTGTCTGGGAACCATGACTACAGTAATTGAAAACCAATTGGCTCTTTAAACATTCTTCTACTATTGCTTAAACTATAGATCTATAAAGTTTATATACTTGAATTATTTAAAAATATCGTACATTAAGCATTAGAAATCAATAAGCTTGAGTTGGACTAAGAGGCTTCCTGAATGTAAAGGTTAAAAGCCTTCCACTAACAATATAATGATGGTTAAAAACAGAACACTTAAATTTGGAGTTGAGCATAGAAGTCATTCAATCAACTAGAAAAATCATGGAAACATGGAAAAATCATGGAAACTGTTTTAGGCATTTCTTAACCAAATCATCTCTATTGTCTATGTGCATCAATAATAACTCAAGTATTTGATTTAGAAATGTGCCTATTTTGTAATGAGCTGCTTCACAGTGAAAAGAAAAAGGCGAGGAAAGCTGATACTAATTTGCTAATACCTTAGTCTATAGTCCATCAGAAACTAATTTGCTAACACCTTAGACTGTAGTCCATCACAAAAGTTATGATAAGCTTCATAGACAAAACAGTGACTTTCATGGAAGATAATTTGAAGCATTCAGGAACTGGAGAATTGGCTTTGGATGATTAGAGACTTAAAGAAGAAAGGCAGAAGTATCAGTCTGAATGAAGGTGTGTTTATTCAGCTTATATAAAATCATAGCCAGCCATCTAACAGGTTTTATTAAATTTGAGTTTCCTGAAGTCTAAAATATTCTCATAGCATAAAGCACTAACTTTAAGAGTGTGTGTGTGTGTGTGTGTGTGCACGTGCGTGCGTGTGTAAATCTGATCATATTGAAATGTAGGTGGATGTTTGGCTCCACTGTGTCTATTAACCTTGGCACCCCCCACACAAAACAGCTTGCCGCTTATTTCCATCCATAGCAGCATCAGATTTCTTTGAAGTCTGTGAGCCTGGCTACCAAGGTGATTCTAGTTTTGGGAAGCATCACAGAGTTGGAAATAAGTTAAATATTAAGTTAGGGGTAGTTTGACAGAAATAGGGAATTGTCTGAGGAGTAGTACAACTTGCAGTGATTATTTCGTGGGCAATTTAAGTTCTCTGATTTAAGCCTTCAGCTGGCTGTTAAGGATTGACAGAATAGATTTATTTGTTTGTCCATTCATTCATTTATTCAACATTTGCTTAAAAGGGTAGTTGTTGTAATAAAGAGATGAACAAGCTCTGGAGGCTGGAGCCACGGGTGAGTGGAGGTAGGTGGGTGGTAATGGCAGGGGAGGGGCGATAACCAAACACTTTGTTGCACTGTTTTATTTACATGTGTTTGACAAGGTAAGAGGCAGGCACTTTCTAAAAAGATGTGATCTTACAGGATTAACATGTGCACCAGAAAATTATGTGGGGTAGAGAAGGGAGTTTCTCAGGAGAAGGAAGAGCGCTATGAAGTTGTGGAAGCTTCCCACCGCCTGGTGCATCTAGGGGTAACTAAAACAGGTTACTAGGTCGAAGCATGGGAGGTCACAGGAACAGGTAACATTGGAGAGCTAAGTGTATGCACATGTCACCCAATTGCTTTAATCACAGTGCAGTCCCTCCAAGTCGGAGTGCTGAGGACTGCCCTGATACACAAGGCTCTTTCAGGAGTTAATTTTACTTCACTTTCTGTTTCTTAATGTGTTCGATCATTAAAGGAGAATGGTCGTGCCAAGTGGTCTGTATAAAAAATATGCAAAGTCATGGGGCCAGAGGGCCATCTTTCTGAAAGAACCACAAGTGGATTGCTGTTGATGGAATACCACTGAAGACAGGAAGAAGAGGAACAGCCAGTATGGAAGTAAGCACAAAAATCAGGCATTGACTTGGCATCTGCCATTGGTGAGACACCCATTGGATGATTTTACACAGCTCCTGGACTGGCCACCAAAACTATACCCTCACTTCTCTCCATGCTGATCACCTCCTGCTCCCCTCAGCCACTGCTCATTCCCTCTTCTCCCGGGCACCAACTTTTAGGTCACTTTTCCTCATTCTTCCACACTGTCCTTACCCTCAGTAATATTCTTCCTCTTATCTCTCCTGGAATGGGAGCTGGATTCTGGTATAAACTGTGCTGATTCCTTCAGGTTTCCCAGTTTAATGTTTAATGCCTGATTTTTGATTTTTTTTCTTTTTGAGACAGAGTCTCTGTCGCTAGGCTGGAGTGCAGTGGCACAATCTTGGCTCACTGCAACCTCTACCTCCCGGGTATAAGTGATTCTCCTGCCTCAGCCTCCTGAGTAGCTGAGACTACAGGTGTGTGCCACCATGCCCAGCTAATTTTTGTATTTTTAGTAGAGATGCTGTTTCACCATGTTAGCCAGGATGGTCTCCATCTCTTGACCTCGTGATCTGCCCAGCTTAGCCTGCCAAAGGTCTGGGATTACAGGCGCAAGCCACTGTGCCTGGCAGACTATTTTCTTTCATTCTATTTCATGTTACTACCTTAGCAATGCAAATGCTTTTGCTTAACTAAGAGTTACTTAGCAGGATGAGTAATATGCGAGATATTATATAGTTATCCAGGTAAATAAAATACGTTTTCTCCTTAGGGTAATAACAAGCCACTGAAGTATTTTAAAAGAAAAAGTCAACAATGATTTGCTTCTTAGAAAGTTTCCTTTGTCTAAAGTGGGAAGGATAGATGGTGGGAGTAGCTGACTATAGAGGAGGACATGTGGGGAAACTATTGCTCAGGCCAGGGAGAGGGAAAATGGGGTTCTAAACAAAGTCAGTAGCAGATAGGATGGAGAAGAGGTTATGCACTGAAGAGATTTTAAGGAGACTTGGAGACTACATTGGGGAAAGGAAAAAAAAAAAAAAAAACTAAGCTGGTCTCTTTTAGGCATAACCAGCTGGGTGGATAGCAGTGCCATTGCCCATATGGAATGCAGAAGTAACCTACTTGAGCAAAATTATTTTGAGTTCAGTTTTGGACAAATTGAGCTTGTCTGAGTGAAGATATATTTATGGTATGGCTCATCAGAGGACCTGGACTAGAAGTGTATATTTGGACAGCAGCAACATCATATGGTAGTTGGTGCTCAGGGTGAGAATGAGAAGAGGGAGGGAAAGCTTATGGATGGAACAATGAGCCTGTGACAGAGCTTTTCGGCTCTCCATTCTTACTTCCTCTACAGAATTGCGAGAGTCCTTAGTAAATCAACTTTCCTCACAGCCCTCAGTCTGCGATTTAGGAAGGAAGACATTTTATTGATCCAGTTTGAGAAATTCTTGACATCAATAACTGTGAATACTTGCCAGATGGCTCAAAATGAGAAATGAGATCAAATAAAATCTGGAGTATCGCCTGAATTCAAACTTTTATAGGTCTAGTGATGTGGTCAAATATATATGGATAGTGTTGAGATTGGAGCTTTCATCAAAGTCGTTATGTTTCTGCTTGCTTTGTCTATAATTGTATCCCCATTTGCAGTAACAAAATACCTAAAAGTAACCTCAATGAAACACATCTAGTGACAACTACCAAATATAGAGATAATTAAAGCAGACTTAAGAAGTTGGATAGATATACTATGCTTCAAGCAAAGGGGATGTATATTTTAAAATATCTTTTTATTTTAAATTATTTTATTAATGCAATTTTATTCTAAATAAAAGATGAAATAATTTTTGAATAACTGGAAATTAGAATTTCAAATTTCATATGTTAAAAACATGAGAGAGCTAGTTTTCAAAAAATTAAAATGAGGAGCAAGATATAATAGACATCAAATAAGTTATAAAACTATAATACTTAAGGAAACATGGTACTAACAAAATTAGATAGACCTCGATGCACTTTACAAAATATATTTATAAGAATTAAACCTAATCTTCCATGAGAACTACTATAGTCATAGAGGCATCACAAACCAGTGAGCAAGAGAAAGGTTATTTAATAACATTGTTTTGGTAATCAGTTTGCTACTTAGAAAATAATGAATTTATATATCGATCGCATATATTATACCAAAATAAGATATGAGATGCAAATATTCAAACATGATTTCAGGAAGAAATAAAAATAATAGTTCATTAAATCATAAGATAATGAGATGTTTATCATTTTAAGTACATTACAATAAAAATGGATTTTTGGTACATAAAGTTAGAACCTTGTTCAAAAAGAATACAAAGTCAAATACAATTGAGAAGGTCACATTTGATGAAGTATCAATATTATTAATGGTATCAATAAATAAAGCCTTCAGAAATCCATTGCAAAAGTCCTGTAATTACAATAGATAAGTGGCCAAGGGATACGATCTGATGTTTAAAGAAAGAGAACATATAAATGGTTAATAATGGGAAAATGAAATATAAATTTTTATTCTATTAAAATTAAGCATATAAAATTATACTAAATAATATGTGGTCAAATATACAATGATAAAAATTATTTCAGAAATAATTTGAGATAATTATATATATATATATTTTGAGACAGGGTCTCACTCTGTTGCCCAGGCCCGAGTGCAGTGGCATAATCACAGCTCACTGCATCTTCAACCTCCAAGGCTCATGACTCTCCCATCTCAGCCTCCTAAGTAGCTGACACCACAGGTGTGTGCCATTATGCCTGGCCAATTTCTAAAAAGTCTTTTGTAGCAACAAAGCATCCCTATGTTGCCCAGCCTGGTCTTCAACTCCTGATCTTAAGTGATCCTCCTGCTTCGCCCTCCCAAAGTACTGGGATTACAGGCAGGAGCAACTGTGCCCAGCTGAAAATTTAAATTTAATTATGCAATTTGATCTGGTAATTCCATGTCTGAAAATCTATTCTAAGAAATTAATTATAAACTCTGAAATATGAACAAAAAGATAAAATAAGCCCAATAATTCTGAACAATCAATCCTGAACAATCAATAGTGAAACAACCTGTGATAATTAATGTTATGTGTCAACTTGATTGGGTCAAGGGGTGCACAGATATTTGGTTAAACAAATACCTGTTTCTGGAGGAGATGAGCTAAACAAATACCTGTTTCTGGAGGAGACTGAGCATTTGAATCAATAGACTGAGGAAAGAAGATCGCCCTTCCCAATGTGAGTGGGAAGCATCCAATCTGTTGAAGGCTTGAATAGAACAAAAAAGGCAGAGAAAAGGAGAATTCACTCTCTCTCCCTGACTGGATGGTCTAGGACATCCATCTTCTCCTTCCCTTGAGCTGAGACTACACTATCTGCTTCCCAGTATTCAGACATGGGACTTGGACTAGAACTTATACAGTCAGCCCTCCTGGTTCTCAGGCCTTTGGACTCAGATTAGAACCATCTCAATGGCTTTCCTCAGTCACCAGCTTGCAGAGGGCAGATCATGGGACTCCTAAGTCTCCAAAATCAAGTAAGCAAATTCCTCATGATGAATCTCTTTATAAATCTATATCTTTATTTGTATCTCTCTGTATCTCTCTATTTTGTTTCTCTGGAGAACCCTGACTAATACAGAATCTCTGTTTATGATTGATAGAATCCTGACCAAGTAATTATAGTATATACATTCATTAGCTTTTATAAAGCCACTAAATGTTATAAGAGATGCTAGCTCTTGGAAAAACATATATCACTTTCATAAATGGAAAGGAAGGGTTTGGAGTTAAATAATCACTATAAAAAGCAAATAAATTAAAAAAAGAAGTGAGTTAAAACACACTTGGATTACTATAAAGTGGCAAAGAGGTTAGTGATATTTTTAAACACAATATTTTTCTGAATTTCTCAAAATTTAATTTTAAAATTAAAATAATCACCTTAATAGAAGGTTTACTAGTCAAAAATATTAACTAAACACTAGAATACCCAGGGGTTTCACATCTAAGTACACATGCATGCCATCTAATACCCAAATACACACATTGAAAAATAGAAAGCACTGGCTCACTTGACTGCTAATGCTTCCACACATTCTGGAGTACTTAAACTTCATTTAAATACGGCCACTTAAGCAGAATAGGGGAATATTTAACATGATAATGCCAATAAATCACTTCTCTTGGCATAAAGTGAATCCTAGGGATGAAATGTCCAAAAAGGGACTGGGATGACTTGCTATATGCATTTCTTACTAGAATATATCCCAGTTTACTCCTGTTAGTGAACAGTGGTAATATCCTCACCCACTAACTGTCATACTCACATGCACACATACTTTTTTCTATCAGAGACACAAAGAGTATTGATGCAGGAGATAGAATTATTTAGGCAGATAGTAAGGGCAAGAGTACTCGGCTGAATTTCCCTTTTTAACAAAAGCAGCCCTCAAATCATTTCTTTTCTAACAAGGAGCAGCCTGAAAAATCGAGCTGCAGACAAAGATAAGCAAGCTGGAAGCTTGCATGGGTGAAAGCCAGCACCTGTGCCAATAGAAAAGGTCTACCTGGGGGCCAGGTAGGTTCAACATGGAGGCTCCATCTTCCCTTTTCTTTGTCACCATGTGTACAGTAAAGAAACAGGCAACATGGCGCTGGCCAGGTAGAAAATCCAGCTGCATAATAAAAGATCAGAGTGGGAGTGGCCAGCTCTTTGTGTTCTATGCAAATGGCACACCTAACCCTAACTAGTTTTTTGTGCCCCATGTAAATAGCACACGTGGTCCAACCAATCTTTGTGCCCTATGTAAATCAGACACCGCCTCCTCAAGCTTATCTGTAAACCCGAGCTGCATTTCACCAGGAAGAGAGCTCTTCTCTTTCTTTTGCCTATTAAACTTCCGCTCTGAACCTCCCTCTTTGTGTGTCCATGTCCTAGTTTTCCATGGCTATGAGACAGTGAACCTTAGGTATCACCCTAGACAAATGGCACTGCTTCAATATCGTGAAGAAAAATGTTAAAGTAAAAATTTGAAGATAAAAATTAAGTTGAAAAAAACTCTGGCCTGGAAAGATCAATACTTAATATTCAGTCGTGAAATTTGTATAACAAAATTAATGTTCACCTTTCCAGGAAATGTCAATAATTTGTTTTTCTTGCATATTTATTACAAGTGCTCTCGGATGACTAGCATTGATTTCTTTTCACAAACATATAATACGGGAAGATTATTTTAAGATACTGATATGCAGTTAAGTTTATGACACTGAATGTAGGTCTGTATTAAGTTTTACATAAAAACCATAGATAATTACATGCTGCAGAATACAAATGTGTTAGCCATTGCAGCCTTGCTACACTTTGGTAGCTACTTAAAATTTTTCTTCAGTATTTAATGCCAGCCTCAGGGTTCTGCTGTGCCAGAATCCTATTGTCCTCATTGACTCTGGGGAGTCCAATTCCAAAGCAGTGTCCTCTCCATCGACTCTGACTTAGAAAGGACACAGTGTTGGTGCCATCCTCACTAGCTCATTTCATATTGATTTACTAAATGGAGAGTCCTCTGGGCTCTCACTGAGAAAATAGGTCAGATAGTGAATAAATTCATTCTAGCATGCCTACCTCTCCAAGCATTTTGAATCCTTCCACACTGTTCTGCCAAGGCATTTCAGCATATCCATCCATTTATTAGAGGCCAGCATTTCTTTCCAAGCTTCAGGGAGCCATTTTAGTAGCAAATTAGAATAAGCTCCAGCTGTCCTTGTCAGTATGTTGCATACTGTACCGTTAGATTGTTTCTCATATTTACAAACTCTCCCTAGTATAGCTTCATATTCTGCATGCCACTCAGCACCCTCCCTCCATTCATTTAGTACCCTCAAAACCCATTATTGGGGTCTTGTCAGTACCTATGTGCAAGAACTATAGTTTTTTTTGAGGGAATGAGGAATGGAATAATTCCTTTCTTCCCAGAGGAGGTAATTTATTAAATGTTATACCAGCTATTAGTCTACAAATGATGAGAGGAAGTGGAGGGAAATCTTGGAAAATTCAGTTATCAACTTGGGAAGCATCCATTGCAGCAGAGGCCACTGCAAGGTCTCCAGGCAAGAGAAGCAAGCCTCTTCTGCAGCCTTGGAGGACTCAAGGGAATGGGGGATTAAGCATCCTCAAGTATATCCATTCAGATATTCCCCTCCCAGGTAGCCAGGGCACATTCTTTTTGCACGTAGGCCCTTTATTTAGCATAGGAGACATGTCAGTACTAGGAGTCATGCCTTCTCTGTAATTCAGCTACTCTCACAACTAAGTGCTGGGTCTCGTTTTTGTTCTGATCTGCCTTCCAGTTGCAGGAGATGAAAGAATCTTTAAATACTATCAAAGATCCCCTTTGGCCTCCCCTCTGGGAAAAGATATCTGTTTTCTGATTTGAGACTGTCAATATTTCAATTTAGCTTATTAATCAAATTTTAAAACAACTAAAGAATTCCACAGTCTTTAATGACCATTGCCACCATATGTCTTAAATATGAGTGATATTGCATCCTCTTCCACAGATATTCCATTTCATTTCACCCCTGGTGAAAAGGGCATTAATGGTTATGCTATAGAATGTCAAAGGTTATCATTATCCCGACTGCTACCAGTAATGCAGACTTTTGCTACCTGGCCAGCCCAAGACCCAACCCTAGGGTACCCTCTGAGGATCTGTTTCCTAGAACCATTTCTAACCCCCTTTATTAGGTTACTCTAAGGGAATCAGATCCTGAGAAAATACACCCTTTGTTTATTTTGGAGTTGTAGGAGAAACAAGCAGAGGAGTGTGAAGATGATACAGGAAGGGAAAAGCAGGCTGTCAAGTTGTTCTGAAGCACATTCCCCAGGTCAGCTCTGGGGAACGGTGAAAAGACATGCCTCAGGATTATTCTTGCCAAGATGAAGGACCTAGGGTATTAAACCCACTGGCAAAGGCGCTCAGGGACATGCTAGCTCCCAGACATTTCTGGGTCAGCTGTGCATTGGCAAAGAAGGTTCTAGAAAAAGAGGGCAGCCTTCCAATACAGATGTACTTTTCACTATCTTTCAAAATCGTTTTTTGTAGATAAAATTTCTGAGTTTGATATTTAAATCTTGTTTTACATGGAGCTCATAGTTCAAGAAACTGAGCTCTTTTTTTTTTTAGGCAGCATATTGCTCTGTCACCCAGGCTGGAGTACAGTGATGCAATCTTGGCTCACTGAAACCTCTGCCTCCCGGGTTCAAGAGATTCTCCTACCTCAGTCTCCCAAGTAGCTGAGATTATAGGCATGTGCCACCATGCCTGGCTAATTTTTTGTATTTTTTAGTAGAGACCTGGTTTCGTCATGTTGGCTAGGCTGATCTCAAACTCCTGAGCAGTATAGGTGGGGTGTCAGGCTGCCACTCACAGAAGAGATAAGGGACTCAAAGGGAAATGGGCCGGGAACTGACTATGATAAATATAAGTTTGAGGTATTTTGTACTTCCTGTTGAAATAATCATGAGTTAAACATAGTCTTAAATTGCTGGGTAAAAAATGTATTTTTGTAAATAAAGAAACCAGATAATTCTGTTAAGTTACTTCAAATATCAGTAATAAAACATAGTAATCACTCCACATCTTAAACATAGCAATCAGAAAGACAATTTTTTTTTAAAATGGCAAAACACTCACAGAGCAGAATTGTTGCAAGAAATCATTTACTCAAAGATTATGTAGTGAATGCCTCTCCAAGGGTGAAGATATACAGGTGCGCAAGGACAATCTCTACTATCAGGTACATAATAAGTGATCAGTTAGTACAAATTCATTATTACTGATTTAAGTAAAGTAGCTAATATTAAGCTATTTTAAAGAAATTTGTTCAGATTAGTGATTATTCCCATGAATTAGTACTTAACAGTTAACAAACCAGTAATAATACTTAAATGCAGCAACCAGGCAGACTGTTGCTTGGAAATTCACTGATGATTGATCCACATTTTGGAATATCTCATCACTGAGAGCAGTGCAGCTAGTAGTATTTAAAATCATAGAGAACACTTGAATTTTTTATTTCAATTATTTAATAAAGTTTTTACTGAGCACCTACCATGTTTCAGGCATAGCTCCAGGTACAAAGGAAATAGCAGTGAACTAAGTAGAATAAATTCATGCCTTTCTGAAGTTTACATAACCTTCACATACAGCTACAACTTCATTATAATTACACCTAGGGATTTAAGTATCTAATTATTTCATTATGTCTTCTCATGTTGTTATATAGAGTAGTTATTACAGACAAATAATAACTTTTTTAGATATTTTCTTTACTCCTCCTTTATACTATATTTAGGGCATTGTAGTTTTTAATTATCTGTGTACGTATTATGTCTATATTTAATTTCAGGATAGTAGAGGGAGCATTCCACTTTATCATCAAAGTAAGTATTACATCTGATGGAATTGATAACAACTTCATTAAAATACACACATTATTAAAGTCAAGAAAGTGATAAAGTCCTTGGGATCCATTATATGGATGGCAGGCTGAAGGTTCTACAGTAAATGTCCTGGTATATTCAAAAAGATGTAGTATCAACTTAAATATAAATTACTTCTAAAGTCATTTTGTCACCAAAGAGAAAAATATGGTATAAACATCTATGAAGTTTCTCAACTAGAAAATACTTTTTGCTGTTGTTGTTGTTATACTTCTGAAGTAATAACTCTATACAGCAGGGAAGTATCCAATGCTTCATTACCGATTTGCCCACTCCCCTTTTTTCAGTTATTTAGATAGTCTGACAATTCCTAAGTCTCTTTCAATGACCCAGTTCCCTCACATAGGCCAGGATCTCCACATACATTTCTCAAGTGGAAGTCTTCATTTGCATATTCTGCAGATATCTCAAATCCCAAATGAAACTCATTTTCAATTCCTTTACCCAAATATACTCTTTATCTTTTCTCTCTCTGTGAATGGCACGAGGACATTCACCTAGTTGAATAGTAAAAGAGTGAAGAATCACCCTGAATGCCTTCTTCTCACTTGTATCCAATCCAACTATTTCCTGATCTGCTGTGAAATTCTCATCACCCTATTGATACTACTCCATTTTAGAGAAGCACCATTCCTAGCCTAGATGGCCAAAAGAGCTTCATAAGTTGTCTCCTTGCTTTGATACCATCTCTTCTTGCCTATTTCTAATCCATTTTCCTCTTTGTAGTATCCAGAGTAATCATTCCAGAAAGAAAATCTGATTATGTCATATACATGGTAACTATCTTTTCAGTGGCATCATGTTACCTCTGGATTAGAGTTGAAACTCTGAAACAGGATCAGATTTAATTCTCCAGGTTATATTTTCTTTATTTTTCAATTCTCTACTCATAAACTCCTTTTGATCATTCAGGCTTCCTTGGAGGTGTCACTTCCATCATGCAATCTTTGATCACATACCCATGTCTAGGATTGATAGGTTTCCTACATGCTCCCAAAGCATCCTGTCTTACTGTCTTGACAGGTCTTATCACAATATATAGCAATTAACACTTGGTCTCTCACTTGTCTTATGGGCATAGAGGTGCCCAAATATATTAGTCAAATTAATACGTAAAAGAGCTATCATTAAATAGGTATATTCAGTTATAATATTTTTGAAATATATAAACAGGTGTTTGTAGTTTTAAGACTACTTTTTGAGCAGTTTTTTTCTATAGAAAAATTGAGCATAAAGTACAGAAGATTTTCATATGTACTTACCTACCCCAGTTTCCTCTATTATTAATATCTTGCATTAGTGTAATACATTTGTTACAATTGGTGAACCAATACTGATACATAGTTAGCTAAAGTTCATTGTTTACATTATAATACACTCAATTTTCTATTTTTTCTTTGTTTCTGGTACGTCAGAATGAATCAGAAAATTACATTATGTATTTTATTTTGTAAATGAAATTACATTATGTATTTCATTATGTAAATGAAATTTTTGAATATTTGAGCCAGAATATGGGCAGACAGTGGTGATACTTGTGTAATATACTTAATTCAGTAAATAAATATTTGTAAGTACCACAAATATGTGAAGGACAGCACTAGGTTCTGAGGACTAAAAGCAGAATAAGACAAGCTCTGCTGTTACTAAGCTCCAAGAAGAAGAGAAGATGAATAAGTAACCTAATAATGTAGGGGCAAGATGATAGGTCCTGTGATGGGATATCTACAGAGTGCCACATCCATGAAGGAGAGGGTTTTTTAAATTAGACTGCATAGAGCAGGTGACTAAGAAAAGTTTTTCCAGGGGATATTTAAACTGAATATTGAAGTTTGAATAGAATGTAGCAGGTAAAAGGGAAGCAAAAGCATTTCAGTTTGAATAACAGCAGTGTGAGTGTTGGAAGCCTAAAACAATAGAACATAGCTAAAGAGAAGGAGAACAGAAGTTACAAAGCAAGAGAGAGAGAGAGAGGCATAACTTGGTTAAGGAAGGGCCTGCATTTCTAAGCTAAGATTTTGACTTTTAGCTTCAAAAATATAAAGTCAGATCATTGGTTTTGCTTTAAAAAGATCATTCTCTACTGCTAGAGGAAAGTAAGTTTAAAAACATGAGTTCATGTAATATATGTTCATATATTTATGTTCAAAATTTTAAGATAATCACTTAACATTTTAAGATAATTTTAAGATACATCACTGATAGTATAAACATAGGTATATTACTCTGAAATCACTAGAAAAAAAACTAAAATAAACTTTATACTATAGCAAAATCAGTGAACTGGCATTGGGGGAATAGTGTGAAAACTTAAGAGCATAAAATATAAAGTAGAGTAACAGAAGCAAGCCCAGCTGGAAAAAAAAAATGTGTTAAACACTACTACTTAGAAACTTGGTAATCAGATTGCAAAACAAAAAACAACTAAAATATATGAAGACTGATAGCTAAATAATATAAACAAGAAAAATAATGTGATATAAAGAAAATTATAAATAAAAGCATTAGTGGCAATATCATATTGCACAAATATCATTTATAATCATATTAATTTTTTGCTTAGCATGTTGTCAGGTATTATATGAGGATAAAAGGTGAAGATTTAACCATCAAAAGCCATCTATGAGACAAATAATAAATCTCTGAACTATATTAAATATTCAAAATAAAAAATGGGAAAAATAATTATTTTTGAAGCTTTTGAAGATAATCAAATGAAAAAAGTTGATAAATTGAATAATATAATTAATGTTTTAGTTCCTAGGCAGAAAAATATATTTAAAAAATATTTTTAAATATATCAAAATATTCACAAGGTATTTTTAAATAGTGATTATATCCTGGGTCTTTAAAAATCTCAAAAGGGAAAGAATAAATTATACAAATTCTATTTATCTTATTTCAGTGAAATAAAACCATTAATAACAAAAGTGTTACCTAAGGAGCATATTAAATCACATAGGAACCAAAAATAGTAACCTAAAGATCGCTTGAGTCAAAGAAGCTATCAAATTCTCAAGTCAGATATATCAAAAAGTAGGAAACACAGACAAATATGATTTGCACTCTAGAATTTTTATGCCTGAACAATGGGGAAAATAAAAACAAATGAGGGCCGGGCGCGGTGGCTCACGCCTGTAATCCCAGCACTTTGGGAGGCTGAGGCGGGTGGATCACGAGGTCAACAGATCGAGACCATCCTCGTCAACATGGTGAAACCCCGTCTCCACTAAAACTACAAAAAATGAGCTGGGCATGGGGGCGCATGCCTGTAATCCCAGCTACTCAGGAGGCTGAGGCAGGAGAATTGCCTGAGCCCAGGAGGCGGAGGTTGCGGTGAGCCGAGATCGCGCCATTGCACTCCAGCCTGGGTAACAAGAGTGAAACTCTGTCTTCAAAAAAAAAAAAAAATACAAATGAGCTAAATATGCCACTCATAGAAATGTGGTAGGCAGAATTCTATGAGACTGCCAAGATCTCTGTCTCTTGATAAACACACACCTTTCCCCATTATTCAATCAAAACCAATCTAGATGCTGTTGTGAAGGATTTTGCTAATATAAATTAGAGCTTAAAACCAGTTGACTTTAAGATAGGAAAACTGTGCCTGGTTCAAACATGTCACCTCTTTAAATCTGGGTCTAGAGGTAAAAGATAAGAAGTCAGAGATTCAAAGCATAGCAAAGACTGAACACATTGTTATAGGCTTGAAGATCGAACACAGTGTTGCAGGCTTGAGATTGGAGATGTCACATAGCAAGGAAGGTGGGGGGACTCTAGAAGCTGAGAGAAGCTAATTGGATTGACAGTCAAAAAGAACACTCACTCTTACAGAAGGAAAGAAATGAATTCCTCAAATAAGAATGATCCTAAAGGCTGATTTTTGCTCAGAACCTCCAAAAGAATACTCCACATAATAAACATCTTGAATTTAGCCCTATGATACACTGAGAGGAGAACCCAGTAATGTCATGCAAACTTCTGACTTGCAGTGAGCTAATAAATGTGTGTTGTTTTAAGCTGCAAAATCTCCTATTGTTTGTTTGCAGCAATAAATATTAACATGGAGATAATAAAGTACATTGAAATAACTCCTATTGATTTAGGAATTTTGCTCCTTTAGCTCAGCTAGGTTTGTGTTCTCGTCTCATGACCAGGAAAAAGTAGGCAAACAAACCTCAAAGAGTGAGTGGAGTAGAATTTAAGTGAAAGAAAAGCTCTCAGCAAAAAGAGAAGTCACGGGAGGGGTGGGGTGGTTCTCCTACCTGAATTCAGGAAGGTTTTCTAATATGGCGGACACTGGGCCTTTTTATGAGCTCAGAATAGGTAGTATGTGCTGATTTGTTTGTGAGTATGCAAAAACGGTCAAAGTGAAGACACCGCTCAAACATGGACACTACAATGTAGAAAACCAATAAAGAAAGGGTGGGTATATGTAAAATAGGTGTTGGATGGGGATCAGAGGATAGTATGCTAAACAAGAAGGCAGGCTTTTAATTTGGTTCCGGGATTTGCTGGGGACAGCTTCCAGCTTGAAGGTTGGGTTTCACTGGGGACCTGCCCCTATTTGCCTGGACATTTGTCTGCCTCCTGCATCTATCACTATGAAATCAGTAGAAAATAAGTTATAAAGATGACAACATAAGTAAGGGAAGTTAGAAATGAAAATAAATCTAATGCTAGTTGTTTAAGAGCTATAACAAAATAGATAAATCTCTAAAAGATGCTCATGGGAAAATGTGTGAGAATAGTAATTCACAACATTTGGCATATGAAAGAAGATACAATCATTGACATAGAAATGTTTTTTTCAGATTACATGCATAAAATTGTGCTTATGAAATTTAAACACTAAGTAAAATAGTAAACTTTTTGTCATAAAGTTACATTATTATACAGAATAAAGAAGTTATTCAAATAATTTCATGACCCAGAGGGCTTCATAGATGAGTTTCTACAAACTTAAAGAATTATTTTATGATATATTGATGAACTCTAGTTGTATATATTTATGAGGTAAAAGGTATGTTATGATTTTTAATACAATATGAAAAGTTTAAATTAAGCTAATAAACATATCCATCATCTCAACTACTTATATTCTTTTGTGATGAGAACATTAGACATTTACTCATTGTGATATTGTAGTATATAAAGCTTAATTATTAGCTATATTCATCATGCTGGCAATTAATCTAAAAAAAAATCAAACTCTTTCTTACTAAGTCTTGACTATCATTTCCCCATTACCCCTCCCGTAGCCTCTGGTTACTACCATTCTACTTACTGCTTCTGTGAGTTCAGTTGTTTTAGATTCCACGTATAAGTAAGAACATATGGTATTTGTCTTTTTATGTTTGGGTTATTTCACTTAGCATAATGTTCTCTAATTCCATTCATGTTGCCACAAATGATTGACTTTCTTCCTTTTTAAGGGTTGAATTGTATTCCATTGTGAATATATATCACATTTTATTTATTTATTCATCCTTTGATGGACATGTTAATAGTTGATTCCATAATTTGACTATTGTGAATAGTGCTGCGAACTTTGAAGAAGACAAAATTTCTTTGTTTTTCAATCTCTTTCAAGACATAGAGAAAAGAAAAACTTTCCAACTAATTTTTAAGTTAGAATGATGCTGTTAACAAACTTGTAATAAACATTAAATAAACAGAACAAAAAAAAAGATACCGCAATCCGCAGAAAAATTTATGTTATGGATAGAGATATACAAAATGAGAGATATTAGTAAATCAAATTCATCAGTACCTTAAATTCAGAAAGTACCATTATTAAGAGATAGTCTCTGAGAAGATTCAAATTTTTTCATTATTAGAAAATAGATTTCTGTAACTGATCACATTTCAGGAGCAAATGAGAAAATTTTGATGAACTTTTTGACAGACACCAAAAAATCTTTAATAAATTCAATTTCTGATATCAGACATACCTCCTCACTAAATACTATCAGGATATGTTTAGTTCAACAAGGCAACAGGATACATCTAAGCCAACATTATGCACCAGCAAAATCTTAAAAGATGTGCCCATTGCAAATAATGCAAAATGAAGTTGGGGAGTAATGTAGTCGAGGATCTATGGTTCAAGTAGTATCATGAGAGTGATAAATAATAGCTTGTTTAAAATTATAATAAGTGTAGAATAAGTTTTATACTCTCTAGGGTAATCACTACAAAATAGTAGTAGTTAATGAATTAATATAAGAAAAATATTCTCACAAAATTTACAAAATTAAAAGTCATTAAAAAAGCAGTTAAAAAAGGGACATTGCAGGAAATTGGACATAATCACAGCTCTACCCATTATTATTATAAATGAAAATAGACCAAATTTATTAAGGAAAAAACAATGTGGTCAAGGTATAAAACAACAACTATATATTGTTTATAGCAATACCCTTTAAATATAAGAATGCAGAATGGCTAAAAGTAGAATAATGGAAAGAAGCATGATACACTAACCAACAGAGAGCTAGTTATATTATCCTAATTAATGTAAGTCTAAGTAGTTTTCAAAGTAAGAAAATGACTAGAGGTAAGAGGAACATTTTAAAATACAGAGTCAATACAATAGGAAGACAGCACAATACCAAACTGATATTCATCCACTACCATAGCTATGTACTACAGAACCTAAAAGAGAAAAGATGAAATCTGCAATTATTTAACACACTTTTCTCTATAACTGATTGAATTGGCAAACCAAAAAATGAGATGATATGAATAATTAAATTTTTAAACATAAACTAATTGATACATAGAAAACACAAAACCTGAGAAAAACAGGATATATATTAAGTCAACATGTATAAAATTTAACCATATGCTAGGCCAAAAAGATACTTTCAAGAATATCCAAGGATTGATTACTCAGTTATATACCATAAGAGGAAATTAACCTAGAAGTCAATTATAAAAATAAAATTAGAAAATTACCAACTATATAATATTAAATAATACATTTCTTAGTATTTCAAGGTTGAAGTGAAAAATCAAGCAAACTAGAAAATATTTTGGAGTGATTTATAATGAAAATATAACAGTATAAAATGTATGCAAGATAACACAACTCCTGCTCCCAGCCAATCCTGAATTTAATTTCTTAAATTAAATTCTGAATTAAATTCTTAAATTAAATCCTGAATTTCCTTCTTAAATAACTAGGGAATGGGGGGAAAAGTGTGAAACAAATGTTTTCAGACATTGAACAACAGATAGTGCAGGAATGTGATCCATGGGAGAAAGGTAGCAAACAAAGTGGGGCCTACAATTACAGGCGCTAACTTTCTGGAAGCATTTTCCAACTGGCAGCACCAGAGAAATCCAGGCAGATTGAAGGTCTTGCTGAATCAAGGAGACAGAGAAGAGAGTTCAAGAGGCTACAGCAGCAAGAATTTGTAGGCAAGATCTATTCTCTTACTACATTCTTGCTGTTTGTTATGGTTTGTGATGAAATAAGTACAGAAGTGAAGATCAAAATTTGGAAATCTATTAATCCAATTTACATTAGATAAATGAGGAAGTAAGAAGTAAGTTCATTTGCCACATTTAAAAACTTTAAATATTGATGTCTATGATATTTATTCAAAGTGTGCAAAAATGTATTTGGCATGGGAATTGTTTTACATGTAACTGTTCAGTTATAATTGAGGAAAGAAAAAAAATATGGGCATAATAGTGATTTTCTACATACACATTTTAAACAAACAATTTGCAGAGTTTCCATAGTTCCCTTTTTTCCTACGAAATATTTCATTTGGTTATATTTATTGAAATGTAATTTTATCCCTGATAAATCAAAAACAAAATAATTTGGACTTGTATTTTGGACATCTTTCCTTTTTTATTTTATTTTTGTATTAATTCACTTCTTTTCTCTTGAAAAAAATATTGGTCTCTGATGGACTTGGGAAACAAACAAACTAAACCCTGATTCTTTATCTGTTTGAAATGCACTATCCTGAAGAGGGAGTATGTTTCTCTTGTTGAAACTTCTTTAGTATTATTTATATCAGAAAGTTAGTTCAATACTTTACATATACTGTGCTTAGTACATATTATTGGTTGAGGCATTAGGGATAACTCAAATTAATTAGATTAAATAATTATAGAAACCAACAATGGTATCAATACAGCATCACTGAAACCAAAATTGTTTATGAAAATTTTACCTAAAGTATCTTTAAAAAATTATGTTTTGCTAGACTGATAAAAATAATTAGTTGCCATTGAATTGTGGACAGAAATACTATTATTTTAAAAATAAATTTTAGATTTAATTTTACAGATTTCCAAGATCAATTATTCCTCATTTGTTAGTGGACATAAATAATTTAGATTGAGAAAAATTAACACATACCTCCCAGTAAGAATCCTGATAGCATGTGAGTACCCGGCTCAGATGCCTTAGATTGAAGAGCAATGCTACACTTCAGTTTGCCTTGCCCTTCGCTGTTTTAATTTGACCAGTAATTCTTTTTGTCCTATCTATTGTGAGAAATGTCTCTGAAAATTACAGAGTCCTAAGAAATACAGAAGACATGTTTTCCCCTACTACTTCAGGTGCATAGGGCATATTTTTGCCTGTTTGCATGTTCACGTATTCGGATGAAGTCCTTGGTGCTTTTTATCTCCACTGCATAACGTAGGCACATTAGGGTCAAAGGGCCTAAGTGTAGAAAGGAAATTTATGACACAGGTCTGGAGTTATTTAATAAATCAAGTTGTATTTCATCTGTATGTCCATGAACAATTACACACCACTCCCCCCTACACACACACCCACTAGGGAATTAGGTGTTACCTGACTTTAGCTGTTCCAAAAGGCATTATAAGGTTTTGTGTCTAAATTTCAAGAGTACTCTTGGAATATTTCTAACTGTAAGGCTGTTTATAAATGCATACAGGAATGCATGGTTAATATATGTTCTAAAGACCCTCATGAGAGTAAAATTTACCTGTTTTTCTGTTCTTGATCAGAATCAGGCAGTCTGATAGTCTGACAAATAATATGATACAACATATATAAAGATCTTAGATACTGCCCGTATACAGGAAGTACTCAATAAAGGTAAATTTTTAATGGAGGCCGGGCGCGGTGGCTCAAGCCTGTAATCCCAGCACTTTGGGAGGCCGAGGCGGGTGGATCACGAGGTCAAGAGATCGAGACCATCCTGGTCAACACGGTGAAACCCCGTCTCTACTAAAGCTACAAAAAATTAGCTGGGCATGGTGGCGCGTGCCTGTAATCCCAGCTGCTCAGGAGGCTGAGGCAGGAGAATTGCCTGAACCCAGGAGGTGGAGGTTGCGGTGAGCCGAGATTGCGCCATTGCACTCCAGCCTG
>NW_022436976.1:3481654-3542169 GCF_009761245.1 Sapajus apella
AAAAAAAAAAAAAAAAAAAAAAAAAATTTTAATGGAATAAGGAAAGGAATGATCAACCTGCTTAACTGGTATATGTTAGGGGTGGTGGGCAGTTGGGGAGGGCTTCATGGAATCAGAGACCCTTGATTTATTTCTCTTTTTCATTCAAGAATTATATACTAAGTGTGGAATCCAGGCCACAATGCTCTTCTAAGCACTGGGGATAAAACAGAATAGATTAAATATTGCTACTCTTTGAGCGTGTATTTTAGTCCAGGAGATGAACAATAAAAAGTAAAAACAAAAAAAAATGCACAAAACTCTAAGTAATACAATTTTAATAAGTTGTAAGTGTTATAAAGAAAATGAAGTAAGCTAACGGGATAGACAGTGACCAGGTTGTCTACTATGGTGTTTTCCACAGGATCTCAAGGAAGTTCGTCTCTGAGGAGAATATATCAAGCAGAAATATAAATGATGTGATTGAGGCCCCTCAAGTTCTAGTGAGAGATTGTTCCAGAAAGAGGGATGAAATTTGGCAGGTGTGAGGAACAGCAAGAAGGTAGGTTGGATGGACAGGAAGGAGCCAGGTTCCAGGGTACAAGGCACTGGGAAGGGCTGGGATATTATTCTAAGTGTTGGAAACTCCTGGAAGGTTTTAAACAGAACTTTTTTCAAGTTATATCCAAGGGTCATTTGGTTCAATCTGCTCTGTCTTCTAAATTTATCTTTATATTTCCCACAATAACTGATTATAACTGATGATAACCACAAGGCATCACGGTGTTCTGAGTCATCAGAAAAGATTCCATAATGTCCACTGCCATGGTGCTGTCTATGGCAGGAAAGAATACTGAGACTTCTCAGCAATATAATCTGCAACAGTGACTGAAATATACAGAGGGCCTAGTTAACCACAATATTTATTTTTTTAGACTGGGATATTACCTAAGGATCCTAATTAAGCCAGAATTTATTAAATCCCTTTTACCAAGTACCTGAGAGGCTGAATGAACTACCAACATGGTGACTTATTTCTTACCTTTCATTTATAAACCGTGACAAGAAATTCCCTTGAGAATCACTGGTATGATAGTTTACTATCCTTCCCTCAACTTAAAGACTAGTATCAGATTCCACATTTTTCTCTGAATAGTGGACTGCAACATTTTGAAGGATGTCTGTGTCATCTATACCCTCCAGAATACCTTGACTTTTATTTTAGGCATTTAAGTGAGTCAGAAGGCACATCTGTTCGTTGGGGTATCATTTTAATGTTCAACAATATTAATTTATTCAACCAATATGTATTCAAAGTCTGCCACTTGTTTGACACTTCAGCAAATAGTGGCAAAAACAAGTCAAATGGAAACATATATAGCCTCTTGTTTTTGTGGAGTTTACTTTCCAACAAAATAAAAAATATGTAACAACAAATATCCATCAATGAATTATGCCTACACAATTATTAAATTTCAATTCTGACAATGACCACAAAGGTGAGGTGCTCAGTGGTACAAAACCGTGTTGCAGGATGATATGACTTAGCCAAGGAGTCATATAAGATTCCATAAGAAATGGCAGATGACATACGGCTGAGAGATGAGCAGTGTGAACTACTAAGAAGGGAAGGAAAGAAAAAACATCTTGGTAGAGATAATTACATGGACAAGATCTTCATGGTGGGAAGGAAGCATGGCTAATCTAGAGTGATGGCCCCAGGGAAGGAACTAATAAGGAAAGAGTAAGAGAAGAGCTGGAAAGGTAGGCAGTGCTCACATCATTTACAGTCTTTTGGGTCATGTTATCTTTTTATCTTGAGGTTCTTTGTGGTCAATTTAAGAGGAATGGAAAGCCATTGAAGGGTTTTAAGTAGCAGTGGAAATTATATGAGCAGACCAGCATTTCAAAGATCCCTTCTGCTATAGCGGGGAGAATGAACAGTCATCCTCATGCCATTTTTTGCATAGCCTTGCTAAATTTACACTTCTCTGGAGGCCTTATAGTTCTGAGAAGGAATGAGAATTTTCATTGACATCTCTTGTTCACTTTCAATTCGCATAGATTTTCTGTGCCTGGGACTGACCTCAGAGTCAGAAATACTGCCACAAAGCAAAATGGAATTTTCCATGCCAATTCCTCAGGATTGAAAGGATCAGAAATCTGTGCCAAGGATTCTTGGCATAGATCCATTTGACATAGAAATCCATTCTACTAAAATGGCAGTGATATCATCTGAGGCACAGTAACATCAAGACACAATCCTTACTGCCTGTGCTTCATGTCCTAAAAGCCTAGATAATAGTTTGAAGACTTCACTACTGTAACCTCCACCTTTTGAGTTGAGACATACCTATGATTGCCATAAATAACCTCTTGTGTCTTAGCTCTCTCCCATTATTTATTAAAATGTCAATAATGTTTTACTTTCTCAACAAATACTTTTCAGAAGGGGAACCCATCAAGCTACCTACCAAGTAGAAAAAGGATTTAGGTTTATATCATCATGTAGTTTTCACTCCTAATTGTGCCTTTTATCATGCCTTTCATGATACCTAGAACCCTGATATATAAGAGACTGTTTACTTTATACTTAACCTATGCTACATTATTGATCTTTGACTATAAGCTGTTAGAAGGGAGGCAACATGAAAAGAGGAAATGCTGTCTGTGTCACATGAAATTAAAAACTTAGAAAACGACTTTTAAGATGATAAACTAATATGGATAATGTTAAGTAGATCATTGTCTATGTATTTGTTAGGTGGATAAAATTATGTTACCATTTATTATATATCTTTAGTATTTTTTTCTTGATTTATCAATATGTGTCTGACACATATTTATCAATACATGTTGTTATGTGTCTACCCAGGCCTAGACAAAAGATAAAATTGCTTTCTTTCAATTTATTCTCTCATTTGAGATAGGTAACCTTATAACTGGTATCAGTTAGTACAGTTTAAATCATGCGGCGTAACAAACAATGCCCTTCTTGGCTCTTGCTCATGGTTAGCACATCTACATTAGAAATCTGGGGCTCAAATAACCAGGTTATTGAATGTCTAACATTTTTTGAGAATTCCATTTTAACACCACACTTAGAGGTTTGCCATGGCAGAAGAGAATTGAAGAATTAAGGCCAAGTAATTAAATGCTTTATTGCAGGAGACACCACTGGCCATAACTAATCACTGGCCACACCTAACTTTAAGTAGAAAGTATAATTCTCTGTGTTCTGAAAAATGAAAATAAACCATTATTGGGCAACACTAACGATAGCTACCATCGAATATATTCTTATGATATCCTTTGCCAATATTTGGGATACAATAAATGCCTTTTTAATTCTGTTTAAATTTTTTTATTAAAATTTTTTTCACAGCAATAATGATGTTCCATTTTAAAAGAAATTCCTTCTCTATATATAACCTCTGTATTATATAATTTAAAAATTATATATTATCCTTTTGATGATTAACATTTTTAGTGCTTTTACTTCAGTCAATTACTACAGGACAAAAGCTTTTAAATGGCTGTACTTATATTTTATAAGTAAGACTATTAATATTTTTATATTATAGATGAGAACATTTATTTTTAGAAAGACTGATTAGTTTGAACAAGGGCTTACAGCCAGAAAGAGGCGGAGTCAGGATTTGAACCCAAGCCTATTAAATGTATAATTAGTATATAGTATAGGTTCCCTAGTTTAGATTTTAACCTATCTACTAAGGTTCAGATCAATTTTTACATCTTCTATAAGGCTCTTAAACCTTTAGCCCTCAGTGATCAGTCTTTTCCCTCAGCTGTTCAAATGCTTGTTTATATAAACATTTTATTTTTATCTATGCCAGCACTTTTACACCAAATTTTATTAAACTGAATCCAATAGTGGTTAATATGTTAATTAAATTAATTATGAATCAGGTTCTTTTTTCTGGTTTCAACAGTAATGAATCATAAACTTATGTGTATTTGCTTATTTATTTGTAGAGCTGCCATTCTTTTCTTCAGTAAGTTCTATTCTCTCGATGATTAGATGCAGCAGAATTACCTACTAAAGAATTTTATACATGATTCCCTGTGTGTATGGGCACAAATATTAAGATATAGATATTAGTGAAAATGTACTCAGTATCTTAAAAGCATCTGAGTTCCATATAAAATAGCAGCGTGAACCTGGGAAAGTGGAACCACAGCACTGAGTTGAGCTGCTAGAGCCTCCTTTCCAAGGAGACTTACCTTAACTCCATTTCAGCCAGCCACTCCCACAGCCACCTGTGCACTTGTCATCACCAGGATATGTCTATTTCTGAATTTGTGAATGCAGACATCCCACTATCTGAGCATAATCTCTTACCAACCCGACCTCTCGAGGTTACTTCTCCATCTCGCTTGTCCATGTAATTTATAGATCTCTCCATATCTTGACCCCTGTCCTTTCCTACTGTCTATCATCAACTTTCACTTTTTACTTTCTTTCCATCTGGCTTATATTTTGTTATCCACTATTCAACCTACATTAATTTTATATAAATCTTATAGGAAATCTTAACAGGTCCACAGCTGAAATCACCTTTATTACCAAACTCACTCTCTTTCCTGTGTTCTAGCAAATGACACCACTGTCCATTCTGTCATCCTTAACAGAAACCCAAGTGCCATTTCTGAATCTCCCATATCCTTCACCTCATACACAGTCATTTACCTGTTGATTTTATCTCCTAAGTATCTTTCAAATTCATCTCTTCCTTCTGCTACCACCCCAGCTGTGCCTTAGATCATAGCTTATGTGGACTGCTGCAATAGCTTTTTAGATGGTTTCCCTATTTTCAGCCTTGTCTCCCTCCAGGCAATTCTCCAGACGTCAGTAAGATTGACCTCCGAAAAATACAGATCTGCTCATGTTAAATTCCTATGCAAAATCCTACATGATTTCCTGTTGCCCTTCTGATCAATTTGAAATTCTTTAGCATGGCTCACAAACCCTTTCAAGATTTTGCACAGTTAGCTTCATAGGCCAGTGTTGTTCTAATCCATACCACCTACTTAATCAGTACAATTTGCTTCTATTGAACTTTCAGTCTCTCTAAATTACAACCATAAAAAAGGAAAAATAATCCCAAGGATGTTGTACATTGTTTCCTGTAATGAGAAAACCATTTTTCCTTTCTCTGCTCTTTCTACCATCTTTTCCCAATTTTTTTCTCCTCCGCAAGAGCCTATCATCGGTTTGTTTTCTTTTTAGACCCTTAGGTCTGATTTAGATGTACCTCTCATGTGTTTTAATTCATACTGAATCTCCCCAAGGATTTCACCTGGTATTATATTTGCTGATTTTTCTAATCAATCCCTATGCAATTCACCCTAGAAATGATGCCAACATTTCATGCATCTATTCCAATAAATTTTCCATTCATCCTCAACTATTTTTGTATTTCTAGATGAAATTCCTTGTGCTACCTGCAAACTCATTTTCTGAAATAGTGTTTAAAGGTGCTTTAAATATTTCAGATCCCATAGGAAATAAATAAATTTAGAGAGTATACATAAAGCATATCTGTGAAGTATACTTCCTCTACAAAAAATACAAAAATGACAGAATCAGAAAATAAATTTCTGTCTTTTTCTAATTGCAGGTAGACAAATATGTCATAGAATTGCAAGTGCTGTTAAGGTTCAAATTATGCATTTTTATAAAAAGGATTAATGGAATTTTATACTAAGATATGAAGTCACTTAGAAGGACAACATTTTAAAGTTTCTATTTTACTGTCAATGACATCCGTTTTAACTTTGCTTAGCTTAGAAATTAAAACAAAAAGGAAAGTTTTTTTTTTTTCCTAATTGCTCACATTGCAAAATTTGGATTATGAAAAATCAAGCTGTGTTCTCTCTGGTTCAATATCACCTCAAGTAATAAAGTTTCTGCAATTAGCACTTTACTGACAGTTTGGCTGATGATACATAAGGCAAGATGAAGCCAGCTCACTCTTCCATAGCTGTAATATCACAGCATAGCTAAGGGAAGTGTAAATTTTAAAAGAAAAGCCAGCGGATATGTCTTGAAAACACCCAGGGAGCTAATATGCTGAATAAGAGGGTGACATTTTTTACATAGTTAACTTTTCTGAGAACATCCAAACCATGGCTGCAACTCATGGTTATCAGCATTTTATTCTTAGCTAATGGAGCTTAAATCTTTTGGGTTCTTACAACTGCAAATCATTGCAATTGCCATTTTATGATCTGTAATTCGTGTGTGCTTCATTATTATCTGCAAATTAACCTGGATCAATTTAACTAAAATTAAAATAATTCCTAAAGTTTGTACCACCTCTATCAAGCTGGGCTACTGCAAAACAAATTTGTTTTCTTTCCTACCCCTACATGGAGACAAAGAAAATAATCCTGTGCGTATCAAACCAATGCAGCAGAATATATTCTTAAATGTAAACTAGAAAGCTCTGTGATAAATATTTGAAAATTAACTATTTTTACTCATGCTTTACTGACCTAATTTTAATTTACAGTTGTTACCATAAAACTCTGTAAAATTCATTCCACATTAAGACAGTCTCTTAACATTCCGCCAATTTATTCTTACTCTAGATTAGTTGTCTTTTATGTATCTGCCCATAACACTTTAATATAACACTTACCTCACTGAAATACAGGTGGTCCTGGAATTTCATTTGACTTTCAGACTATCTTCTTTTCCTTCATTATACACCTACAGAATTGACTTTCATATTCCAAAGAGGACCTTTATGTGAAGTCACGATGAATTTGAAACATCCAATGGATGGTTTGCCTGCCAGCCAACAGTTCAACTGGCTCTTTTTGGGATTCAGTTATGTTAAAGTGCAAAGCTTCATGGTTGCATAGTATTCTAAGAAATGTATATAACATTAATCTACCTTTTTTAAACTTCCTCCAAAATTAAGAACAATACACCTACTAGAAAAAAAAATATTCGAATTTAAGCAGACTCTCGTGGGAAAGGGTGGAAATATTATGCTCAGGAACTTAGTGCAGTGTGTAGTGCACTGCAGTAACAAGAAAGCCACTTGAAGTTGGTTTGGCAAGTTTTAGTACTTTGCTGTTCTAAGGTCTTCCCAACATGAGTGCCAATATGTTTCTTCCCTTTTAGCCAGAGAAATATGTCAGACTTGGAGAACTGTGAAAAGTATTTGAAAATTGACTATTTTTACTCATGCTTTGCTAACCTATTTTTAATTTACGTGCATTATTGCAAGAACTCTGTTTTATAATTCGCTCCAAAATACTCACTCCAAGAATTCAGTTCACTTCTCTTTTTTTGTGTAGCTATTTTCAATGCCTATTCAAGAAAGCCTGCTGAAAACCACTTATCAATGCTATGCCCTACACTGTCCAACACACATATCATAGTAGGAAATTGCTGAGATTTGCAGCTTCAGTTTCTAAAAATAAATGTGTGTCCTGCTTTATCAATTTTTGAAAGTTCAAATTGCAAATAAACTCTTTTAACTTAGACAGAGCTTATCTTTCCTATTTCCTAGTAAACGTTTCTTGTAGATAGCTAAGAAGAAACTTTAAATAGAAGTTTAATTTTGATTAAAAATTTTTTAGGAATTAGGTTTGAAGATTCTTTTACATTTACTGTTCTAACAGGCTTTAATATGAGACAATTTTTAAAAAAAAATTTTGATGTATTAATAAATGAGGGAAATTCATTATATGCATACCCAACATTCTGTTCTAAACCACACTGAAACAAAGCTTTGAAGAAAGAGAGGCTTTCTATTAAAATACCTTTATTTTCTATGTCAATTAAAATTGCTTTGTAGTAGTGTTGTATATTATCTGGATTACTCAGCTGACAGGTATTTTTGCACTACTCAATTATGTTATGGAGACAAGTTTGCAGGAATCTTTCTAATGGTTATATATAACACACTTGAAGTCGCTATTATTTTATAATAGGCAATACCTAGATGAATAATGAATTGAACTCATCTTTCTTATGTGACTTTAAAGGTCAAACCATACCACCTGAATATTTTTATCCTCTATGAATATTTCCATTTAAGAGTTTATTTAAAAGAATTTTTAAATCTTCTCATTATGTCTTAACAGCATGATATCATACTCTACTTTTTGACTTCTCCATTTGATATGGAATAAAATTGCATCATATGGCCAAGGCACATACACTTAAAGTCTTCAATTTAGAAGCTTTCCAGAATCAAACTGAGTCAATCTCTGCTTTAGAAGTCTCCCACAAAAAGGATCCGACATAAATTACTGTGTGTTTAAAGGTTTCTGATTTTAATCTAATAACTGAAATATCAAAACTATATTTTAATTCAGGCATTTGGGCATCACTACCAGGTGTTCTCATCAGATTTAGGAACCCTGCAGCAAAATTTATCAGTTTCAGAATGCTAAAATCCTAAATTTAGTGCCAGATTCCCTCTCAAATGGCATTTATATTTTGATAGCTTAACCTACTTTGAATCCCCTCAGCATCTTGTCTGTTTTTATTAGTAGATTTTGCTGATCTTTTTTAACTTTTCGAAGGCTCTTTAAATTATCCTAAAGTCATATATTTACCATGAGAAAGCAGGTGTCTTTTTAGAGTGTAGATGCTTAAGTCGCTCATAAAATTAATTTCCTGAAGTTAGGAGAATGTTTTGAAACTCTTATTTGAAAAACTCTAATCTGGCTTTTAAAAAACACTGTATCAGTATTCAGAAATAATAAAAATGGAAACATAACAACATAATAAATTTAATTTAACCTAGCATAGCAAAACAGTAGGGCATTTTTGCATAATAACCTAGGAGGTTTTCAGAGGCAAACACAGAGCAATGGAGACTTTGTTTGGAGAGAGCCATTGTTTCCAGAAATGGATATTGCCTTGATGAAGCTACCCTTGCTTGTCTCTGCATATCCGTCTCCTACTATCACCAGTTCTGTGTAACATAGCCTATGCTGTGAACACACAGAGATACTTGACAGTCAATGGATGAACTCAATAAATGTTATTATTTTTAAATATGTAGCTTACTAAATAGATAAATAATCTTAAAATTGAGACTGTTCCAGAAACCAGAATGCATTTTTTCATACTCATAGCTTTTGTGGTTTTTGTACATTTATATAATTAGAATGCAATAAAATACATTAAACAGTAAAATAATACTGTATATAATTTAATCTCTGGAGATCCAGAAGGCACTTTAAGCTATTACAGTTTCTCAGAGTCAACGTTATGTACTTTATAATTTTTTATTCTACTGGTAAAACATGGTGATACTGATTAACAGATATTTTAATAGATAAATATTTTGTAAACTGATTTTATGTCTTTTGTTAATATTGAGATAATCAGAATATAGAGAGACTTCTATATATACACATATATTTTGTATCTTTGTAGCTAGACTTGTAGTTTCTCACTTTTTTTCTAAAAATAAAGGGAGCATTTTATCCTTTTTAATATTTATTTATTTATTTTTAAGAAGAAGTCTTACTCTGTCATCCAGGCTGGGGTGCAGTAGTGAGATCTCCGCTTACTGTAACCTCTGCCTCCCAGGTTCAAGTGATTCTCCTGCCTCAACCTCCTAAGTAGCTGGGATTATAGGCAACTGCCACTACGCCCAGCTAATTTTCTTTTTCTTTCTTTCTTTTTTTTTTTTTTTTTTTTTTGTATTTTTAATAGAGACAGGGTTTCACCATGTTGGCCAAGCTGGTCTCTAACTCCTGACCTCAGGTGATCTGCCCACCTCGGCCTCCCAAATTGCTGGGATTACAGGCATGAACCACCATGCCCAGCCTAGATGATGGCATGGTATACAGATCAGGGCTGGGTTGCTGAAGGTTGGGGTAGCTGTGGCAATTTCTAAAATAAGAAAACAATGAAGTTTGCCACATCTGTTGACTCTTTCATGAAAGATTTCTCTGTAACAGGCAGATACTTTTTGACAGCATTTTACCCACAGCAGAACCTCTCTCAAAATTGGAGTCAAATTTTTCAAATTCTTATGCTGCCGATAAAGCTTATTAAATATTCTAAATATTTAATTGGTCATCCATAAGAAGCAACTCCTCAGTCACTGCAGTGTTGCAGAAAAAGCAGGAGAACTAGAATTAGGAAGTAAAGCCTGCCTCGAAGGGGAACAACACACACTCTGGGGCCTGTTGGAGGATGGGAGGTAAGGGGAGGGAGAGCATTGGGACAAATAATGCATACGGGGCTTAAAACCTAGCGGACAGGTTAATAGACGCAGCAAACCACCATGCAACATGTATACCTATGTAACGATACTTCGCATTCTGCACATGTATCCAGGAACTTAAAAGTATAATTAAAAAAAAGAAAAAAAGTAAAGCCTGAAGATGTGACTGAATCACTGAGTCTCACCATAAAACTTTAGTGAATGAGGAGTTGCTTCTTATGGATGACCAATTAAATAAGTTTCTTGAGATGGAATCTATTATTGGTGAAGATGCTGTGAACATTAATGAAATGATAACCAAATTTTAGAATATTTAATAAGCTTTATCGGCAGCATAAGAATTTGAAAAATTTGACTCCAATTTTGAGAGAGGTTCTGCTGTGGGTAAAATGCTGTCAAAAAGTATCTACCTGTTACAGAGAAATCTTTCATGAAAGAGTCAACAGATATGGCAAACTTCATTGTTTTCTTATTTTAGAAATTGCCACAGCTACCCCAACCTTCAGCAAACCCCGCCCTGATCTGTATACCATGCCATCATCTAGGCTTTGTCATTCCATTTATAGCACATAGGCAAAGTAGATTTTGCACAATTCTTAAGGGTCTGAGGGATTTTTCAATGGTAAATGAGTATTGGCTTCAACTAAAAGTCACTAGCTGCATTAGCTCCTAAGAATCACATCAGCCTGTCCTTTGACACTTTGAAACCAGACATTGACTTCTTTCTCACTATGAAAGTCCTCGATGGTATCTTCTTTCACTATAGACATAAAAGCAGGTCACATGATTCTTTTGGTTTTCCAGTGCATATAAAAGTTATGTTTATGCTATACTATAGCCTATTAAGTATGTAATAGTATTATGTCTAAAATATAATGTACATACCTTAATTAAAATAGTTTATTAAAAATGTTGGTGATCCTAGTTTCCACCAGCAAATAGATTATGACTGGCTTGAAAGCAAAAGTGATCACTAATATTTTTAATAAACTATTTTAATTAAGGTATGTACATTATATTTTAGACATAATACTATTACATACTTAATAGGCTATAGTATAGCATAAACATAACTTTTATATGCACTGGAAAACCAAAAGAATCATGTGACCTGCTTTATTGTGATATTTGCTCTATTGCGGTGGTCTGGATCCAAATTTGCAGCTTCTCCAAGGTATGCCTGTATAGGGAAAAGCAGCACAAAACTATAATAGAAGTGACAGAGCACAGACCTCTCTGATCTTCTAGACCACTGTTGTCCTCATTGATCCCTCTGCTTTAGCCACAATTGTCTGCTGCTCTCCCTCTACCACTCCAACTGAAAGCTTTTGTGCTTGTTGTTTCCATCCTGAAAACTTCTATAACATGGTTAACTTTCCGTTATCTCATTCAAGTGTTTGCCCAAATATATCTTTTTCAGTAAGACCTGCCCTAACCGTCTTATTAAAAATTATAACCTGCACTCCCTCTCCCTACACTTCTGCACCCGATAACTTTGCTCTGCTTTTTCTTTTTTCATAGAATTTGTCACGTTATAATACTATATAGTTTATTTTTTACTATTTATAATTTTATTACCTATTTCCAACATTACATTTTGAGCTTCAGGAGTACAAAAATCTTTGACTCTTGTGTTGACTGGTCAGTCACAAAAAATACCCTATAACTTATAACCTGAAGAAAATCTGTAAAAAAAACCTATAATCACAAAAAACCTATAACCTCTCAGCTAGATAACTGGCATCAATTAATACTTGCTAAGTGAATAAATGTATTTGTGCAAAATACATATATATGGAAGCATGTCTGGTGTATCCTTGTTTTAGCAGAAGAAAACTGGACAATATCAATATTGGAATGGCTAAATAAGGTTTTACTCATTATATTGATATTATACATTCATTAGAAGATGACTTAATCAGCCTGGGCAACAGAGCACTACTTCATTTCTACAAAAAATTAGCCAGGAGTGGTGGTGCATGACTGTAGTCTCAGCTACTTGGGAGGCTGAGGTGGGAAGATTGCTTGAGGCAAGGAGTTCAAGACCATCCTGGACTGCAAAGCAAGACCACATCCATAAAAAAAAATTCCCAGACTGACAAAGAACTTAAAAAAATAAAACATAAACTAGGATCTCATTAACAAATTAACAGATTAACAAAATAACAGATGTCAAATAAAGTACCAAAAAGATGATCTTCTACATCATATGTCCCAGGGAAATGCAAGTTAAAACAACGAGGGCTGGGCGAGGTGGCTCACACCTGTAATCTCAGCATGTTAGGAGGCTGAGACTGGCAGATCATGAGGTTAGGAGATCAAGACTATCCTGGCTAACATGGTGAAACCCCATCTCTACTGAAAATACAAAAACATTAGCTAGGCATGGTGACCATGGTGGCACATGCCTGTAATTCCAGCTACTGAGGAGGAGAATTGCTTGAACCAGGGAGGCTGGGGTTGCAGTGAGCTGAGATTGTGCCACTGCACTATAGCCTCGGTGACAGAGCAAGACTCTGTCTCAAAAACAAAACAAAACAAAACAATGAGATACCACTACCTTCCAGGTAGAGTGGCCAAAATCTAGAACATGCTGTGGAAAATGTGGAGCACCAAGAAATTTTATCCATTGTTCATAGGAATGCAAAATGGTACAGCCACTTAAAAAACTAAGCATACCCTGACCATACTCTCCAGCAATCACACTTCTTGATGTTTACCCTAATAAGTTGAAAATGTATGTCCACACAAAAACTGGCACATAAATATTTATAGCAGCTTTATTCATAATTGCCAAAACAAAGAGCAATCAGGATGTCCTTCAGTAGGTGAATGGATAAACTATGGTACATGCAGACAATGAAATATTATTCAGTGCTAAAAAAGAAAGAAAGATGCTATCAAGCCATGAAAACACCTGGAGGAACCTTAAAAGCACATTACTAAGTAAAAGAACCCAATCTGAAAGGACATATACTATATGATTACAACTATCAGATATGCTGGAAAAGACAAAATAATGGAGACAGTAAAGCAATTGATTGGTAGTTGCCAGGGTAGGCGGAAGAGAGGAATGAATAGGCAGAGCACAGAGGATATTTAGGGTGGTGAAACTATTCTGTGATCTTATAATGGTGGTTTATGTCATTATATATGTACCATCATTACAACCCACAGAGTATACATCACCAAGAGTGAACCCCCGTGTAAAGTAGCTGGGTAATGATGTCTCAATATAGGTTTATCAGCTGTAAAAAAGGTACCACTCTGCTGGGGACTGTTGATAATGGGAAGACTGTGCATGTGTGGCAGCAGGGGCTGTAAGGGAACTCTTGGTACTTTCTGTTCAATTTTCCTGTAAAACTAAAACTTCTCTAAAAAATAAAGTCTATTCAAAATTATATATATATTTTCTCTTTATATATGAACAAATACTGAAAGAAACATCAAAATAGTTTGTAATAGTGCATACAGTTAGGAGAGGTTTGATGAAGTAGAGGGGGTAGAATATGGAATTTTTAATTGATATTGTTTGAATTCTTAAAATGATATTCATTTATAGTGTTGATAAATTTTAAAAATATGAAAATTAGGTCAAAGGAAAAATGAAGTAGAAAAAGTACAGTGAAATCAAGAGTAACATTAATACACAAGATATGCATATAGAATTCTCTACATGTTCTAAATGTGGGTCATAAAATGTACTCTGATCTTTTCTGCCAACAGTGACCAGTTAAATCAGAGTGTGAACATGATAGAAAACAAACAAATTATTCAGGAAGTACATATTATTCCTGGCTTGAGTACCTAAAGAAAAAATCTATTCTGTGTCTCTACTGAGTGATGTTTGAGCAGCAACTTTAATGCTATCTTTATAGCAACTCAGTGCATTTCATTGAGGTTTTTCTTTGTAAGTGTCCATGTAGACTGCCAAAGTGCAGCTCGTTAATACCAGTCTTGTAGGTCTTGAAGGCTTCTGGCAGTGGGCCACAAAACAATGTGATCATGAAACATGGCTCTGCTATGGTCTTGTTTATTCCAAAAGCCATATTTAGACTGTCGTAAACCAAGCCACTATTTTTTATTCTGCAAAAGTAGATTCTTGGGTCAAATATTTCAGAAAATTTAAATCAAGCCAAGTTAGATGTGTTTTCCTTGCCTTTGGGACTTCTTAGAGCCTTAAATATGCAAATATGCATAGTAAATCTTTAAGAATGAGACAAAATTTTGTGTTTGTCGAGCAAAATTAAGTCTGGGACCCTATTTTTGAATGAGTGTCTCCAGGGCTTTGATTCCATAGAGCACATGTCTAGTGAGCACTATGACCAGATGGCACCTCCTTTTAGGTGAGTCTCTACAAATAGGATTTTGTTATTGTGGTTCTTTTCTTTCGATGAGGATATGCCTAGACCTTCTCTTGATCCCAGATTTTATTTGTAGGTTCTATTATTCTATTTCCTATTTTTGCTGAATTTGATTTTTCTTTACCAGTTTCTCTACCACATTGGAAATGTTTTGTTACCTTAGTACCTAATAATACCAGTGTCTAGCACAGTATATATTGACTATATTTTTGAAAGAAAAAAAACTAAAAACAGCATGTTCACAGGACTATTTTTTGAAAGAAAAAAAAAACCTAAAAGTAGCATAAATCCATGGAGCATTACAGATGGTTCTAAGGTATTTTACATATTCCAAGGCTATGCAGAAAGTTAAATGACGTCTTTGTTGCTGAAATTATACCAACCCAATATGTCAATAATCATGCTGATCAATAACTATGGTTTGTAGTTGTAGATGTCTTTATAGTAGTTGAAAAAAATTAATAGAGATTAATGATTTTTTTAAAATTTGAGATTAGAAAAAATATTAAAATATTTTTGATTGAGAAAAAAATGTTGAAAAATGAATTCAGCTCCTTTACAGAGAGGTAAACTAAGGCAAATAGGGTAATAGAGCAAAAAATACTTGCCTAATACCACACAAACCCTTTAAAGCACAGTAAGTATTAAAACTCACACAATCACTTCCATGCAGGTTTTCTCTTTTTTAGACTCCGTTTTACAGGTTTCATTGTAACATTTCTCTTTCTCCTTGTCTTATCTCCTTTCTTTTATTTACATAGCATGTGACATTCTCTTGCATGTTTCAAGTACTTTTATCATCTCAAGACTGAGAGGCCCTGGCGAACTGGCAGTTGTGTAAGCTGCATTTCCCTTCTTTTACTGATGGGAAGCACTGCCTTTGACAGTGCTGATTCACAGTGATCGGGCTGACTGGCTGAAAACTGGTAGGAGGACTTTGCAACAGCTCTGGGCCAAACTGAGTCCACAGGCCATATGTCTGTTTCCTCTGTCATAAACAGACAGCCAAGTGTGCACACTCCCAGGTGTAATGTCACTGGGACCTTATTTGCAAAAATATAAACGAATGACATTCAATTATGTTCAGAGGCAATGTTGTCAAAACCACCAAGGAAGCAATTTACTGCTCTTGCACAGTATGCGACTCACAGTGCATTAGCAAGTTTTCATTGCTTAGTTTGTTCAGTATGTTTCTGAAGCAGCTCTTTTGCAGCCTGTTGTGTAACCATGATACACACACTTGTATAGCATACATAGATATGATTAAATTGAGGGTTGTTACAGAATTACCTCAGGTGAAAAAAATGTGTAATAAAATCAGCTAATTTCTTTGCAGACATTGGCCAATTAAAGGGAGAAAAGCATAGCTTCTACAACTGGTGAAGTAAAGTTATTAGTTAATACCAATGGATAGTAGCAGAAAATTGCTGTGAGGTTTTAAATGTTTGGCTCCATGAGATTCCATTTTTGCTAAATGATATAATGTTTTTCATGGTAGAAAAGAAGCTCTCTGATTTTATAAAATGTGGGTATAGAAAGAGCAATGGTGTTTTAACTTTACAACAGCCCTCATAACACCTTTATAATGTTCTTGGAACAATGCTGTAAAAGCTGAAAAAGTTAATTCCTAGGTGTCCCTATTGGTGCAATTACTAATGCTAATAAAAAGCACCCCGAAAACTGAATCAGAGAGATAAACTATAGCTTCACACAATACATAACAATAATAATAATCATAGTTCTTTGCATTGGCATTATGTTTTATAGTGTACATGATCGTGAAGTATGCCCTTGAACTTGAGTATATCACGTAAAACACAGATGGAGTGGGTAGCTTCAGAGGAAGCATCATCATTATTTATCATTTTTATCTTTCTCATTTCCAAGGTTAGAAAACTGAGATTTAGAGAAGTTAAATGACTTATCCAAGGCCATATCTCAATAGTATTAGAATCAAAAGTAGATGTGGGCGAGTCTTCTGAATTCTAGGGCAAAGTGTTTTCTATCAAGTATTACCGTCTCACCTGTCAAGACTATAGGTCTACCTTATAACTGCAAATCCTGTAGGTTTCAGAAAAGGGAATATATTGAGAGGGCAGGTGGAGGAGCTCCATAATAAGAGGGCCTAAACCTTGAAAGATGGGTAATGCTTAACTGATACCAAAAAAATCAAAGAAATTCTGAGCAAGACAACACCTTGGATAATGAATAGAGAATTAACATTTGTTGACCGATTTAATAAGTATTAAGCACTCACAGTCACCAGCTAGTGTTCTAGATACTGTGACTTAGCATTGAGCAAGAGACACGATCTTAGCCTTACAGACTAATAACAAATTTTAAAAATTATGTTAACCTCTATTAAGAAAATAGAGTAAATGGGTTGAGAGTGGTAGAGGGAAAGAGTATTTTAGATCAAGTGGTAAGAGAAGGCCACTCTTAAAGATGACCTTGGGGCCAGGTGAGGTGGCTCACACCTGTAATCCCAGCCCTTAGGGAGCCTGAGGCAGGTGAATCACTAGGTCAGGAGTTTGAGACCAGCCTAGTCAACATCGTGAAAAACTGTCTCTACTAAAAATATAGAAAATTAGCTGGGCATAGTGGCGGATGCCTGTAATCCAAGCTACTCGGGAGGCTGAGTGAGGAGAATTGCTTGAATCTGGCAGGCAGAGGTTGCAGTGAGCCGAGATCACACCACTGCACTCCAACCTAGGCAACAGAATGAGACTCTGTCTCAAAAAAAAAACATGACCTTGGAGCAGACACCTGAGTGATAAGGAATATTGTCATGCAAGTGTCCATGGAAGCATCTTCTAGTGGATGAGACCAGTGATGCAACCTGGGAACAAATTTCTTTCTAAGTGTAATAAGAAGACTTTAAGATGTTCTTTTTTTTTTTTTTGGGACGGAGTTTCGCTCTTGTTACCCAGGCTGGAGTGCAATGGCGCGATCTCAGCTCACTGCAACCTCCGCCTCCTGGGTTCAGGCAATTCTCCTGCCTCAGCCTCCTGAATAGCTGGGATTACAGGCACGTGCTACCATGCCCAGCTAATTTTTTGTATTTTTAGCAGAGACGGGGTTTCACTGTGCTGACCAGGATGGTCTCGATCTCTTGACCTCGTGATCCACCCGCCTCGGCACCGCAAAGTGCTGGGATTACTTGAGCCACCGCGCCCAGCCAAGAGGTTCTTAAAGATCATTATTCTTGCTTTCTTTCACAAATCCAAAAGAGGTCATGAATGGAAACAGGAAGAGCAGAATTTTTTGGTAGTTCAGAATATGTAGGAGAAGTTTCCTCAGAGGGAGAAAGGGTGAAATGAGAGATCAAAGCAAACTCCTAAATTTTGGCTTGAGTACTTGAACAGATGAAATGAAGAAGGGTATGAACTTGTTATATGTCAGCTGTGATGCTGGCCCTAGTTACTAAAAGGGCGTGTATGTTTATGAAGTAGAAAACAACAGCTGGCTCCATCAGGGCTGTGAGTTTAATGCAGTTGGACTCCTCAGACTGGGCCGTGATGAGGCACAGTGTAGATAGAACTGAGAGGAAGGGTATCTGCAACCCGGCCACACCTTCCAGAGCAACGCCCCAATCTCATTTTCAATGTCTGTAAAATGAAGGGTTAGGTCAGATTGATAAAATTTAGCTCATTTTAGGCTCTGAACTCCTTTCAAGAATCATTCCTGTTGTAATGCATCACACACTGGCGGCAGTTGACGGGGCAGGGGAGAGACAGTGGGGGATGGGGAGGCTGGGGAGGGATAACATGGGGAGAAATGCCAGATATAGTACGCACCTAAAGTAAAATTAATTAAATAAATAAATAAATAAAAAAGAATCATTCCTAACGATTCTCCAGAAAAAGAAATTGAACATATGTTTAAAATTCCCATGCAACACAGAGACTTAAGAACCTCTTAGCTACTGAATATTATGAGACTCCTCCAGTTTGAAGTGTTTGATTCTATACAATATCAAAATAAGTCCCAAATTATAGTGATCTAACAAAACAATATGTACCATTGCAGTACAGCAGAGTTTTGCTGCCAGTTTGCCTGGGTATGTGAAGTGATGAAGACATCCATCTGGTAGCTGCAACATCAGGAATACTCAGCCTCTTTCTTCATTGCACAGTGAGACAGAGAACCAAACCTCACACAGGGAGTTTTCACTGCCTCTGATTGGAAATGGCATGCATTCCTTTGTAATTTTATATTATTGGCCAGAACTTATCACCTGGCACCTGGCCCCTAACTGCAAATGGGGTAGAAAATAGAAAAGAGTGTATCTGGTAGGCATTATATATTCTCTTTTACATATGCTTTCTCCTTACACGGATATTTTCATAGCTCAGCTAGACACTTTTGGTTAAATAAACATAGACTTGTTTAAGTAATAGAATACTATGAAGCTGTCATAGGTTTGTAAAGTTTGCTAAGGCATAAAAGTATATAAAAATACAAAGTACAAAATAGTGTGGATAGTCTGCTGCTACTCACGTAAGAAAGAGGGAAAATGAGAATTTATGTTTGTATTTGTTTGCATTTGGATAAAAAGTCTCCAGAGGATAAGCTTAAAAGTGAGTAGTGATGGTCATGGGGCTCTTGGATGGGAAAGATGAGACAGAAAGAGAAAGTGAGAGCAAAACTTTTCATAGTATATGATCTTACGTTATTTTGATTTTTGAACTATATGAACATTCTCAGTAATGGAGGGTACCAAAATATCAGTGGTTAATGCCAACGCTCCTGCTGTTACAGAAAGACAGCATCCGATGGAGGAGGATGTTCATGTGTCACCAAACAGCTCAAGCGTGGCTTCATTACAGTGTAATGTGCATCATGTCGTGTGTTATTGCTTACTTAACAAACCTCACTCTATTACATGGATTAACTAAGATAAAGTAGCTAAATATTGCCCGAGATTTTCTGTCTACAGATGAGGTTTCCATTTGTCAAGAGGAGACGGAAAACTAAGTAAGAAATTGGTAGATTTTATCTTAATTCATTCAGTGCTAAGATAGGTACTTACAGGGAATTTTTGGTCATAATTTGATATGACATTAATGTTAGAAAATTACTCACCTAAATGAACAAAAAGTTTTTCAAGGGAACAAAATTCTCTTGGTTATTTAAATTTATACGCTATTCCAACTTGAAATGTATGAAACAGTTATTATAGTAATATACTTTGTTAATGATGTTTAACTTTTGAAGCAAAAACAGTATAAAATCATAGTAAATAGTATAATATTTGGAACTAGACAGACATAAATACAAATCCTACCTATACTAATTGTAGTCCTATGGGTTTCTTGCTTAATCTTTTGGAGTTTCCATTTCTCCTTCTGTAAAGTGAGGATAACAATATACTTTATGTGGTTGTGAAAACTGAAATTAGATGTTTAAAGCGCTTAGTAAAACATCTGACATAATAAAGCATGCTTTATAGATGTTTGCTATCATTAATATTACACATTGGCCAATTAATCACAACATTTATAAATGAGCTATATATTATTTCTCTTTCCTAAAGATATGGTGAGATTTTCCAGGCAAATAAGAGGTTCCTTTCATTTATTGTCATAAGATATGGGGTTAGAGGGAGTTTCTAACCCCATATCTTAAGACAATATGCAAAGATATGCAAAGACATACTGAGACAGCATGGGCTAGAGAGTCAAAAAAAATCTCTGACATCTGGAACTGCCATTTTGAAAATGTGAGCTGTTGTTTAGAGTAAAGATACTATTTGGAAATATACCTATCACATAGTAATTGCTTGCTAAACAAAAGATCTAGCATTTTGCGGCAAAATGGGAAGACACATACATAACTGAGACCACTAAGTCAAACCATAATGCTAAAAAACAAAAAACCTGTTATTTAGTAAATGGTTCACATTTGGAGGAAGTTAGTTGGGAGTTAAAATGTTTGAATAATTTGCCATTGTAATTAAATTTTTACCATATTATTAGACTTCAGTGTTTTGTTTTCTGAAATCATTCCTCCAAGTTGTAGGCTTTATATAATCTTAAACACGTTTCTTCTTTATGTTTAAGCCCAGTGTATCTCAAGGAGAACTTAATTTGTATGTTTCTGATTCTTTTATACTAAACTCATTCAAAAGTTATTTTGTAAGAATTCTTTGATGTCCAGAAAGCCTTATCGTTTTCTTATAATATATTCAAGGTTTTTTTCTTTGGAAAATGGAAATCATGTCTTGCTTAAAGTAAATAAACTCAAACACTCAATTTTGGAGGACTATATGAAATCATATTCTCTCTCTCTCTCAATTTCTGGTAGTATCTTGGCTTACAGAAATTATCATTCTTGTTCAGGAAAGAATTGGATAGTTTAGCCTTTTTCAAGTTAGTTCAATTCAGTAAACATTTTTTGTTACTTCTGATGTATGGAGAAATATGCCTATTTCCATGGTGATAGCAACAAAAATGATACAGTGCATATCCTCAAGGAGTTTATATTCTAGTGGTAGAGATAGATGTATGTTAAAGAAATGATCATATTTGACTGAATAAAATACTCCAAAAGAGGTAAAAGCAAAATTTTATCTGAATAGTTCAAGGATTATGAATTCAATCTAAGGAAGTATTTTCATAAAATAGATTTAATTCAAGGCAGCTTTATTAGAATTTCAAGAATTATTATAATTTCAATGAGTGAAGAAGTTGGAGGAAGGTGTCACTCTCTCAACAAAGCCACTTGGGCATAACATAGTGAAGCCACAAGTTAACAGCACTTTGAATGCCAAGCTAAGAGTTCATGTTTTATTTTCTAAGTTATAGAGAAGCCACTTGAATGTCCTTGAGGAGAATACATAATGCAAATGCAATTTGGGCTTTAGAAAGACAATGCTGATGGAAGTGTGAAGGATGAATAAGAGAGGAGGAAATCAGAAGGTTTAGAAACCAAGGCTATGAGTACTTCTGTTCAGTCAAGCGTTAATGAAGAAATAACCTATGGTAAGAGAAAAGCTGCAAAACAAAGAAAGGGAGTCAATTATGATTTTTGGATTTTTAGTTAAGGTGAATGTTAGTTAGAATATAGACCAAGCTGGTTATAACAGGGAGACCTACAACTAGAGCAGGTCAAACAAGAGATAATTTTATTTTTTTCTTATGTAATAGACCAGAGGTAGGGGGCATGACTAGGGTGAAGAAATTACTCTACCTCATAAGAGGTCTGAGGTGCTTTTGAAAGAGTAAAAGTTGTCTCTTAATCCTTCTAGTTCTGGTCTTTAGAAAGGGGATGAGAAAATGAAAAGCAAGAAACTTCCTTTTGGAAAAATGACCCTAGAATTGTATGCACTGCATGCATTCACATTCCATTCATTATATGACTCAAAGAGAATTTTTGATTCAGAGTCTAAAACTTGCTTGTTCAGAGCCCAGAGGGTGTTCCTCAACATTTTGTACTTATGCTGTGGTATTTGAAATTAATTTTGGTAATAATAGAGAGAACTTGGTGGTTATAGATCCCATGATGGGAGGATAAGTAGGAGCCAAACGACTGCGAGAAGAGAAAGAAAGACCCAAGTGAGGCGGTTCCTTTACCTTGGCTTGAAGCCAGTAGACTGGCCTTGACATGGAGGTCAGGCCACATTTTCCAGTGCTGGACTGTAGCAGCAGAAGCATGAGTCCACGTGGATCCTACACATATACCAGACTCATTTATTACACTTATTGACCCTGATTTTTAAGATTATGTAAGTATTAGTTTAATTCCTACCTTAAACTCTATGAGGGCAGGGATTTTCTCTTTTTTGTTCAACACTAAATTCTCTTTGTAAGATTTATTGCTGATGTAAAATGAGGAAACTGATGCAAGCATGAGAAAATGAGAAGCTAATTTATTCAGCTTCCGGGCGAGGTTCTGTGGTCCAGGAAGGGGCCAAAGAAGTTGTGCCCCACTGTTTAGGTCATGGGGTTTTATGGGGAGGGAAGGCGATTGATTGGCTATTGGGGAAACAAAGCAAAGGCAATTTTATTGGCTGTCAGGAAGTAGGAAGTACCTGAAACTAGTTGCCATTGGTAGGTGGGCGGGACTTTGGGTAAGTGGGCCTTGATTGGCTGTTGGGGAAACAAAGTGAAGGCAATCTTATTGGCCATTAAGAAGCAGGAAAGCTGGAGCTAGTGGTCATGGGTAGACGGGCCTCCCAGGGGCATACAGAGCAGACTGCTACTGGGCAGGGTCTGATGGGGCTTCTTTAAAAAAATTTCCTGCAGGGTTTATCAACACCGGGCTGGGGGTTGAATGCATAATTTAGTGCTGAATGTAGGCTTGGGTCTGGTATACAGAGGCGGGTGCAGAGAAGCCTTGCAGCAAGGCCAGATAACGAACTTGGGTGATGACGCAGTTATCAGACACGGAGAGAGATGGATGTGTCTGTTTAACCCTCTGTGAGGCAGCTGGCCTTACACCTTTCACATATCAAAGTACCTGATATTTGTTAAGAGCTAAATAGACATGGATATTTTAAATTTATATTTTGAAAACTTTCAAACCTATGGAAAACCTTAAACAGTAGTACAATAATTATACATGTTGACTAATTTTTAAACTTTTGCTATATTTGCATGTTTTTCTTCTCTCTTCATCCTGAATCTACTAAAAGTAAGCTGCAAATGTTATGACACTCTTCCTAAATAATTCAGAAAAGAAGGAAGAAACAAAAACATACCTGCCTGTTACCCTTTTAATTTCTTTACTGTTCAGTTTACCATGTCTTTGTGTTTATTTATCACTCCCTGGATAACTTAACTGAAATTATGTGGGAAAATTTTGTTTAATAGATACTTCTAACATGATAAACTGAAGTCATTTATATGAATGTTATTTCTGAATATTCTACAAAAATAGATTTCATTTCAGGACCACTTAAGAAGCTATTCTAAAGCAAAAGTCTTAAAATTAAATTTTATACATGTTTAATGGTGCATTTTTTCCAAAGAGTAGTTATTAGCTAAATAAAAAGAGAAAGTAAATGCCATATGTGAATAGAGTAAAATTGTAATAAAGTAGCTTTTATTCACTTGAGTTTTGGAAATATTCTTCATTGGCTATTTTTGTTTTACTTTGAGAAGTGTGATTTTAAAATTGAGATACTTGTAAATCAAGGTACGAAAATCATTTTCAGAAGGTTCAGCCTATCCTAGAGGATTTCTTTCTGCCAAAATAAGTTATCAACATTTTGATGACATTCATAGACAGCCCTAGAAGAAGCTAAACATCAATAAACTCAAGACAATTCTATAATTAGACTTTAATAAGTTGGAAGTGGGATTTAAACCAAGCAAAGGACTTGAAAAGCACAAAACTGATGCTAGGAAAATCTGTCATTGGAATTGCCAAAACACAAAGAACACTGTCATTCACAAAGGACCTACTACTAACTTCCCAGAGACCCAGATCTAGTAAAAGGGCAGAATAGATATAAAAGCTTGTGTTTGACTACAAACAAATGTCTTTTCTCTACTTTAATATACACTGAGAAGAATACTTAAATAAGAGAAAGGGAAATCCTATGTTGAGAAGTCTTATAGTCTCTCCAGAAATTAAATGGAGACATTATGTTGTATGTAAATATTCAATATCAGAATGTTGGTCAACAGATTTGTTCACAAAATATGACAGTGTGTATTTGCCTTATTCCCATACAAGGCTTAAAATTTCCATGCATGTCTTATAGATACATAAATTAAATATAATATATTTTAGCTCTCTAGTTATTCTATTTTATACTCACAGTAACCTTGCAAAGGAAGTAGTGAAACTTCTAGCATCCCCATTTCAAGGCAAGATAACTAAGGGACATCAAGATTAAATGATTTGTCCAGTGTCATGCAGTTTGTCAGCACTGCTGAACTATAGGTAGCCATGTAACCTGGACACTCTCTGTAGTAAGGATTTTATTGCCTAGGGATTCTGAATGTTCAATATCTTTTTTGCTATTATTAATGGAGAGCTTAAGTTGAGTTAAAATTACAAAAAATTTATCATCTGTATTGTCATTGTAGGGTTAATCTAAATTTTAACGGTATAAGTCATATTAACATTTTCTAAATAAGAGCACCTTCATTTGAGATTATCATTGTCAGAACTTCCCTTTATAGCATTAGGTAGACCATGACTCCTCTTCAATCCTAATAGGCGAAAAAGATATTGGGACAGCATGGGAGTGTGTTCACAATCATGCTGGGTTGTCACAGAGATCTTAACTGTTATCTAAGATGACGCTTTTTGGCATTTGAGCGGTCTCTTTAAAAATCGGATGAAAAAAATGGTCCCTGTTCTCATAAAATAAAACAAAAACAAAAAACTGAAAAGACCAAGAAACAAAAAGTTAAAACATATACAGATGGGATTGGCCATTCACTATAGGTTAAGAAACCCTGGTCTGGGAATATGGGATTGAATCAGTGTACCAGCTTTGGAACATAGTAAGAACTGAAAGACTAATAGATGACAGAGTGTTACAGATGAATTCACAATGAGTCACAAAGGAACAGGAGACTGATGACAAGGATATAGAAGAACCTGGGCCTGAAATATGCTAGTCCTTCAGTAGCATGACTTAGATAAAGACCTGTATCCCTGGACTCCCCATTTTTTGTGGAGACTGTTCCTGGACTGTTTTATTTGCCTGAACATCTAAAACAAAAATTCAAGGGAGAAGGAATAAAAGTATATAACACAATAAAGAAGTAAATGAAGAAATATCAAAAGTACTTTAGATTTTTCAACATGAATAAAACTGTCTATAGAGAGCTCTCAATTATAAAGAGAAGAAAGACATATTTTTATCATGGTTAATGGAGTTATAACTAGAAATAGAGAAAGCTATATATGTGTATTTATTTTTATAAAAATGAACATATGTACTCACACAAACACATAGGTATGCATGTGTGTGTATGTGAGAGCTATACCATTTATCTATCTTCCTAGCTTTCTATATAATTTCTTTGACAATGTAAGTCTAATAGATTCAGATACTATCTCTCAAGGGATGTAGTGGAAAATATAGTTCTCTCTGTAGAATGAAAAACATAGACTAGGTATCTGTGAGAAGATTGGTTTATGTAATATCCAAATAAACTCCAAGGCAGTAAAATATGAAGATTTAAAATAATAAAGTTTCCAAAAATGTCATAGAATTTCTGAACTATGTATATATCATAGTATATATTTCTGTGTGATAAGTTAATATGAACATGCCTAAAATATTAGCTTTTAATTAAATTGCAGCTATAAAATAAGACTATTCATTTAGAGTTCAACATGGTATCTCTGTAAACATGATTAAAGTTCTAACCCATCGTGAGATGAGGAACAGGCTGCCTAGCAACTGTTATAACTAGTTCCCCTGAGATTCTCAAGCAAAAAATGGGTGTAGGGATGGGAGTATTTGTTTTTGTTTCTATATTATAGCTTCTAGATGATTCCTAACTAGTTGTTCTCATTCTTTTCATTATTATTATCATCTGAAAGTAATAGTTTTTAAAAAAGGAAAGAAAAAGAAGGAAAGAATGAAGGGGGAAGGGAGAGAGGAATGAAGGAAGGAAGAAAGGAAGGAAGGAAAGAAGGAAAAAAAGATATATTAGGATCCACATGGGCCATTTCAAGCCATCACTGAAGAATTCAAATATCATAATGCAAAGCCAAGTCAGATGCTTCTGTTTATCATATACAGACATATGCAGCTTTTTGTGTAATGCTCACAAATCAAATTCAAAGAAATGATACTGGCTTAATAAACTACTGGTTGATTGAAATGAATGGCAGGAAAGGCAGCATTTCTTGACCTAGGATTTAAGGGCAACTTTAAAACTCTGTAGCTACTTCATGAAACCATATATTGCCAAGAAGATGTTCTCATAAGAAAATGTGGCAGGTTAGGTCATACTCCTTCCTGACTTTCTGGTTAGGTAAAATCACACTCATAAAACACTCAAGAGCACATATTCATAAGATGTCCTAGCATGTTCTGCCAGGAGAAGGGAGAGAAAGTGGTGGTGATTCAAGAAACAGCTATGTAGAGAGTTTTGAGTATTTCCTTACAGTGAGACAGAGAGAGAGAAAGAGAGAGAGAGAGAGAGACCTAGTTTTCACTACATATCTATCATTAAAGTCCTTGTGAGTTTGAGACAGAATTTAGAATGGATCTCAGGTTGAATTCCACAGTTAATGATGTGTTAATGAAGATGTAGGAAGCAAAAATGATTATTTAAAAAGATTAGACTCTCAAGCAAAACAAAAGAGGTGGTAAGTCTGGAGTATCACGGATAAGTTATATAAATAAAATGTTTATTAACATACATTACCTATTTATGCAAATATTTTTGTAGCTTTTGACTCCATTCTAAAACTCTATTGCTACTAGGGTTTAGTAAATATAGTTTTGCAAACCTACACCATGAAGATGTTTCAACCTCACACATTGGCCTTTACAATCATGGTGAATACAGAAATACTCTTCTCTCTGGAATTTATTCTGAGTCCTAGGTTCATTTATGTTTCATCAGTGACCCAACATGAAACATAATTTTACTTGTTGTTGGTACTTTCCTGAAGCAGTCAGGAGAAAGTCATTGCAAATGCTTCAAATTACCTGAGAAATTGTCATAATTTGCCACTTCATAATGCAAGGCTGGATTTCCCAAGTTAGTTCTGTTCTCAATGATGAGTTTAAATGCCAGCATGTTATTTTAACTATGCAGAGTCATAGGCATATATGAAACTCCATTAGATTCTAATTCCGGGTTATTTTGACATATCATTGTGTGTATTTCAGCATATTATCTACTAAGACATTTTAAGAACAGCCCCCCTCACCCTAGATATTCCATTCCTTTTTGAGGTAGGGTGGCTTTTTCAATTTTAATATATTTTTTTTACACTTGAATTCTTCATGTTTCCTGAAGGTAAATAATGCATGACAAAACTTGCAGTATCTTGACTAGCATTTTAAAAACATATGAAATATTATTTTCAAAACTGTTTGAACTATGAATAGTTGTGCACAATAATTTTCTCGTTGAAAATAAATTCTGATATTTATCCATTTTTCCTTTGATGTCCTAGCATACTAATTCTATACAGAGTGGTTGACTACTGAATTCCTCCCCAAAGTTATGAAACTCACAATTTCATGAAAAATCAAGGATACAGACATTCTTTGAAGGAGTGATTTATATGTTTAGCAGAAGGTGGTTATTTTTTACAAGGGCTTTGGAGTTTTGTGGATGTAGGTTTTTACAACTAAGAATATGTTAGATGTTATATTTTCATAAATTTCATGATAGCCCTAAATTAATGTCATTAATGTACAAATAAAATGATTCCATGCATAATACAGTCCAGAACTACCAGAAAGCACTTTATTCAATTGCTGTAAACCTTCTTCCCCCAAAAAGTTAAAATTCCTACCTAAGGTAGTGCCTTATTTAAAAGGATACCATATTCATTGCTTTATTCATCCAGTTTTCTGCAAAAACTGAGAGAAATCTTTATATAGTTGAACGTTTTATAATGAGGAAAAAATCAGTAGCTTGCAAGAAAGCTAAAATAGGTTCAATGACTGACGTTGCTAAACTGATATGAGTTGTACTCTAAAAATGCAACAAATCATTAAGAATATTTAAGACGCCTTTCTTTTCCCTTTTTTTTTTTTTTCTTGGAGGGAAGATCCTCCGTTACAGTTTTACTGCTGCAGAGTTCTTCATGTTATTTCATAGAAATCTTGTATAAAGCATAGAAAGAGTTGTGACAGGGTTGTTGTGAAATACATGCTTGCTGAAGCCAAACTACCAAACTTACCAGCCATCTGACTTGGGAAGCATCATTTGGTTTTTCTGTGCCTTAGTTTCCTCATCTTTCAATGCAGATAAGAATAATGCCTGTTGTAAGGATTGCTGTATTAACATACATAAGGGACCACAGTGTCTGCCCATAAAATATCACATGGATTGTGACATGACATTATGGGAAACATAATGTTGTCTTGGCAAAATACTGTATCAGTTCTTTCTAATTTATTGCTTTGGGGTCCACCAAATATAGTTTTTAATTTATTGAAGAAGCATATTTGAGCTCTGAAGTAGTTAGGATTGACTACCTAAAATTATTCATTTTATTTAGGGGCTCAGAGTATAAATTGGTACTATTGTCAATGTTCCACACAAATCACTTAGGATGTGTGAATGTCTGCTGGACAGAATTCAACTTCTTTTGTGGGAACTATCTTTTGTGGGGAAATGGACTCATCTTTGAAAATATTATATAACTATATCAAATCATAGCCAGAGTCCCACTTTAATTTGTCCAATTTGATTACTAAGAATTTAACCAATCTTAGCTTTTTAAAGATGCAATATCAAATAATATTTTAATTGCCTAGAATGAGCAATACACCAATTAGGAGATTTGCTGAATGTCCTGGCATATGTGCATCTTTATGAACAGCTTCATGGATAGCTCTGTGCTGACTGCTTAGCTAGGGTTACTCATCCGGAGATGTGATAGGGGCTACTCCCCTAAGACCAATTTCTGCTGGCAGGCCACTCACAATGTCACAGTGGGAGGCAGCTAAACACAAAATCAGTATTAATATAAAATCAACTGCTATATTTTTAAAGGGAAGTGTTTGGATTACATAAGCAATCATAAAATTCCAGTTGGCTTAAGCAAGAGGTTAAGTCCTATAAACTCCAAAGGTTTTCTGTGTGTGCTGAGCAGACAAGCAACCTAACAGAATATTCCAGAACTTAGTCATCCTAGAATGTTTGTGCCTTGCAAGATATTCCCGGTTACATCCTTTAATTTGCCAAAGGGTGGAAACCAAATCTAGTAAGTTAAATTTCCCGCATACACAGATTTAACTGCTGTTTTGGTATTCTACACAGGGGCCAGACTGTTTAGAAGGGCAAGAGGGCTGCTGAGGGAGTTCACTACAAGCGAAGGCAAAATCTAGTATGATGGTTCAGACTAAACAACTTGGCCAGCCAATAAGAAGGAAGCAATGCTTCCAATGAGAATGTGAGACGGTGCCTGGCCTTCCCAGGTATACTCCACCCTTCTCCACTTCCTGGACTGCCTGCCAAGAAAGAGAAGGCTGAGAAATAGAGAAGGAAGTGAATCACAAGCACTTCACAAGTGCTGCTGCAGAGGTCTGCCAGAGAGAGCTGGCCCTGAGACCTAGGTGTTCTGCTGCTGACCTGAGAGGGTAGAAAAATAAATAACTAGAAATGTCAAAAAGACAGCAGCAGCATAGGGAAGGGCCTGGTACTAGGGAGGGCATGAAGGGAGGAAGAGAGGAGCAACCCTAGGGCAGGAGCAGTGTGGGTCAAATGTGAGAACCAACACCCTCCTTCCCTAGCTAAAGTTGCTCTTCCATCAGCCTCAGCTTCCACCACCTCTAAGTAGGATTCACAGGAGTAATAACTGGTGTGTTAAGATCCACCAACCACTTATATACAGGAAAGAAAACAAAAGATAGGGCCTTTTATGTTGTTGCAGCAAAGGAAATACAATGGAAGACAAGCATAGGGCATCTCAGTGAGAGGAGTGGCAGGTTTTAATGGAGTTTGAGCTTGTGCTGAATTATCAAAGGAGGGCTTAGAGATGTGGAAGCCAATCTGGATACACTGTCAAGAAAAGGGGACAGTTGAGTTACTGGACATTTCACTAATCTTTGTTCAGGAGGCCAGATCAGCTAAGCAAGAAAGCAGCAGTCACTCAGAAGTAACTTCGATGTGATCATGGCCATGTCCTGTTAGAAACACACTTTGTTTCTGTTGACCTTGTCAGTGCCGTATTAGAAACATTGTTAATGTCTTGGCATCAACATCAGAGTTCTTTTACTAACAGCACTGCTTTCCATGGTCTCAAGTAGGAGATCCTTAGAAAGGACAAAACTCCAAGATATTAAAATGAAAAAAGGAGGAGAGGGGATAAGAATTTTGACATTTTGTTTATTTTATAAATGTATCACACTAGTTTGGCTGGTGAGGCCAATAAAATGCAGATTTTTTTTGTTGTTTTTAATTTCACCAGTGTGAAAAAAGTGTTGTAGTGGAGAACTTTGTGTGAGGGGCAATGGTGCTAGGAAAGGCTATCTTTTGGGAAGTATTTAATAAAATGGGAAACACTTGGAATTATTGGTAGCTTGATAAGCTCCATAATAGTGAGTTGAGTGTCGGCCATGGGTGGGAACAGCATGGAAGGAATGGAGGGAGTGGAGAAAAAAGAATGTGTCCCAAGAGAAATAAAAGGCTGTAATATTTCAGTGCACAGAGACCTGAGTATGTTTTGAATTTAGGAGACATTGAGTTACACAGAGGAATAAAACATATGGTTGAAGGTAAAAAGGAGCTTGGGTGAGACTGGAGACAGAATCTTAAATGGAGTTAATAAGTTATTCTACATGTTCTTCTGAAGGATCAAAAAATATTATTTTGTTCTCTAACTTTCCCCAAAATAGTATCGTAAAAGTACTACTCTAAGATGGTTGATTTCTATGCAATTAGCAAAGTAAAACAGACTGGAAAAAATAAATATATTACAAAATTGGTAAACAGTCTGTGTTTACATAAAGCAAGCTTCCTAAACCACTGCAAAGTGTATCATTTTATTATCTGCACAGACCAGAGAAAGCAAAGGCAAAATGTTAATTATGTTTTATGCTGGCTGGATGTTTCTATTATGTATTTATGATTTTTAAAATTGTAAATACAGTGCAAGTAGATATTGCTATTATCTTCAGTTTACAAATGAAGAAATTGAGGGCCACTGAGCATAAGTGGTTTGCACAGGATCACAGCAATGAAGTGTCATGGCAGTGATTGCAACCCAGGTATGTCTAGTTCTGATGCTATACTGTATGTGTCCCAGTAATCCATTTAATCCTTTCTTTTGCATCCACTTAGTCACTATATCCTACAAATTCTACTTTTAAATACTATCAATTTCCTCAAAACAGAAAACCACAGGAAAATTTATCATATCTCTTCTTCCAACCACTACACCATTCTTCTATTAACTTTTCTTTTAAAAAAATCTCCAAAGAGTTGCTCTCTCCACTTCTTTACCTTCCAGTCTCTTTTTTTTTTCAGCTTTATTGTGGCATGATTGACATATAGGAAATACACATTGATAAGTTTTGATCTGTGCATGTACCCACTAAACTGTCACAACGATTCTGAACCAATCTCACCCATGAAAGTCTTCTCATGGCTCCTTGTTATTCTTACTTCTTTTCATTATCATGGATTTTATTTTTCCATCTTTTAGCATTTTGTGGAGGATGCCAAATATGTGTGAATATTACTTTGTTGATACTGTTTTTTTTTTCTGTAAATACTCTTGAGCTTCCTTTTGAGATACATTTAAGTTATATGAGTCTTACTATGAGTTTTATTGCATGAGAACCTAGAAACATTTCATTTAGGACTACTTTCACCCTTCTGTTTAGACATAAAACTTCTGAGCAATCTACCTGATATCCTGTGAATCATGAGATTTTCCATTCTGGATGGTGGGAACAACACTATTACTATTCCTTTGTGAGCACTGAAGACTTTACTTCATATCTTTTCAGGTGGTTCTTTTCCCAAACTCAAGTAGTTTTCTCACATGCACTGAGCAGTACTCAGCTGTATGTATAAGGGAGACTCTGGAGATCTTTGGAGTTCTTTCTTTGTATAGCTCTCACTGCTTCAGTACTGTGCTGTATACATGCCAGCTACCTTGATCTCCCTGCAATTTCAGCTCCTCAACTCAAAGTTCTGTGCTCTACCTGTGTTCCCACTCTGTGGTATTGAGGGAATGTGCTCTGTTTCCAAGTCCATGAGGGGGCGTAGTTTTAAGGGCAAGAACTTCCCAGTGCAATGCCCAGCTCCCATCTCTCTTCATTCAGGAGATTTAATGGTGTATATTTGAATTTCGTGGATGCAGAAAGAAACTAAGAGTCAATCACCACAGCAGAAGTTTAAAGGAACTCCTTTTCATTGGCCAGAGGAACTTGGGCAGGTGGGAATATTTCCTAGGGTAAATTCCCCTACTCCTTCACCCACGCTGGATTTCCAGCTCTCTGGAATCCCCTCCCACATGGTGGGAGCTCCCTCCAGGATTTCCCCTCTGGAATCCCCTTCCACACTCTTCATGGAATTCTTTATCTTCTCCTTTCCTTCTCTTTTCTCTACCTAAATAAAATCACCTTTCTGCAACACTTCTTTGGTTGATACTTATTTTTACGAGCATATGGTGCACCTGCAGTGGTCCCATCGCTTATTCTTTAAGAGATTGTAGGCCAAGAACCCACAGCATTCTCTGAGGGGAGTTGTACCTCACCAGCACCCAAGAAAAAAACCCCATTACAGCACAATAATAAATGTATATTTACTGTTTGCTCCCAGTTTCTGGCACAGAGCTCCTAAAAGGCTTGTAATTTCCTGAGTGATAGGAGTGTCTTTTGTTATTCATAACCTCTTTCAACCATATTTGAGTTTATGCTAATGAGGTGACCCTCTTATGGCTCTGAGATGGCTTCAGGGTGGGGGTTTGTTGTCAAAAGAACCAGCCTTGTCATTAGAAAGTTGGAACTTTTAGTCTGTCAACCTCCAGGGAGAGAAGAGGGGTTGCAGATTGATTTCACTCACCAGTGACATTGATTTAACCAATCATGCCTATGTGATGGAGCCTCCATAAAAAACTCTAACCCATGGGGTTTGGGAGCTTCCAGGTTGGTGAACACATTGAAATGCTGGAAGGGTGGTGCACCTGGAGAGGGCATAAAAGTTCTATACACTTTCATCCATACTTTAACCTTTGCATCTCTTCCATTTGGCTGTTCCTGAGCTTTATAACAAACTGGCAATAGTAATGACAAAGTAATTGTTTAGGAGGCCATTAAACTGAGACAACTCCAGCACCTTGGGTTCCTACAGAAGCAAATCAAAACCAACTCAATGTAAACAGTTACATGAAACTTAAGCTTAACTAATCATCTACTGCCAATCAACCTCTAAGGACTTTCACTTTAACCAGTTAAATATTTTCTTTGTCTTGTTTCCATGAGTCCCTTATAAAAGTTTTTCCCTCATTCCCCCTTAATGGAGTGCTGCTTGTTTTCTGTTGCTGCCCAATTTATACATTGGTGCATGCTCAAATGAATTCATTAAGATTTTAATTTGTTTAAGTTTATCTTTTAATAGTCTATAGAGCTCTTTCCTGTGCCTGTAAATTGTTAGAGCAAATTCTTAACCCTGAGGGGATGTCCTGGGAACCTCTTACTTTGTAGTTGGCTAAGCATGAAGGTAGGTAGTCTAGACACCCCATTAGCAACTGGAGTGGTCAGTCTTATGGTAGTGAGCCGTCACACCTGTAGAGTCTCATGCAAACTCTCAGTAGTTAGTGTCATAATGGAATTGAATTGTAGGAGCTCTAGTCTCTGCAATGGCAACAAAAGCCAAAAGAGACAAATGGGATCTAATTCAACTTCAGAGCTTCTGTACAGCAAAAGAAACAATCATTAGAGTGAACCGGCAACCAACAGAATGGGAAAAATTTTTGTAACTTACCCATCTGACAAAGGGCTAATATCCAGAATCTACAAAGAACTAAAACAGATTTACAAGAAAACAAGCAAACAGACCCATCCAAAAGTGGGCGAAGGATATGAACAGACACTTTTCAAAAGAAGATATATATGAGGCCAACAAACATGAAAAAATTCTCATCATCACTGGTCATTAGAGAAATGCAACCACATTGAGATACCATCTCACTCCAGTTAGAATGGTGATCATTAAAAAATCAGGAGACAACAGATGCTGGAGAGGATGTGCAGAAATAGGAACACTTTTACAGTGTTGATGGGAGTGTAAATTAGTTCAACCATTGTGGAAGACAGTGTGGCAATTCCTCAAGGATCTAGAAATATAAATTCCATTTGTTCAAGCAATCCCATTACTGGATATATACCCAAAGGATTATAAATCAGTCTTTTATAAAGACACATGCACACATATGTTCATTGCAACACTGTTTGCAGTAGCAAAGACCTGGAACCAACTCAAATGCCCATCAATGATAGACTGGACAATGAAAATGTGGCACATATATGCCATGGAATACTACACAGGATTAAAAAACAATGAGTTCGTGTCCTTTGTAGGGACATGGATGAACCTGGAAACCATCATTCTCAGCAAACTGACACAAGAACAGAAAATCAAACACTGTGCTCTCACTCATAGGCAGGTGTTGAACAGTGAGAACATGTGGACACAGAGAGGGGAGCATCACACACTGGGCTCTGTTGGGGGTGGCTAGGGGAACAACAGCAGGGGGTGGGGAGGGATAATGTGGGGAGAAATGCCAGGTATAGATGATAGGGGGATGGAGGCAGCAAACCACCTTGCCATGTATGTATGTAGGCAGCAATCTTGCATGATCTGCACATGTACCCCAGAACCTAAAGTACAATTAAAAAAAAAGAAAAAAAAAGAAATGAGAATTCTATTTCCCTGTTACTCACATTAAAAATTTGAATTATTTTAAACTTTATAAAATTCAATAAATCTGAAATGGAGCATCCTAAATTTACCATCTTGCTTTGTTTATCATCCTTGCCCAGTCACCATTGTTTTTCATTTCAAATTTGACTTTAGCTTGTGTGGTAGTTTTCTAACTGTTCTTCTTGTTTACATTATTGCACATTATATTCTGTCATCTGCAAACTAACCACAGTGGTCATTTTAATGTTGAAAAGCTTTACTGGCTTCTCATTACATATAGAACAAAGTCTATATTTCTAAATTCAAAACAATATTGTTCTATGTAATCTAGCATCATATCCTCCTCAATCTCACTTTCTTACATTCTTCCCATTCCCCACTCCACAAGCTTTCTAGCTTCTGCTTGAATGAGGGAAGCTCTTTCTACCTCAAGGCCTTTGCACTTGTTCCTTTCCGCCAGGCAGTTTTCTCAACTGTCTTATGAATATTTCCCACAAATATTCTATAGTTCAACCTCTCTTTTATTCAAATCTGTTCCCTCAATATCACTTCCAAAAAGAGGACTTATCCTGACCACTGTGACTTAAACATCACACCCAGGATTTCTCTGTGTCTTTCTGCTTTATTTCTCCTCATAATTCCAATCCTTCATTGACATTATTTTAGAGATTTTAGAGATAAATATATTTGTTTTCATGATTTCCTCTTTCCTCCATCAGACTGCAGCTCTACGAGGATCAGGATTTTTGTCTATTTGTAATATATTTTAAAAATTCCTGCTTAATATATAGTAGTTATTCAAAACTATTTCTTAAAATGGGGTAATTTTTATTTATTGACATATACCTGGTATTTATCAGAGTGAAATTCAATAAACAAAACAATTCATTAGGAAATGCAATTTAGATTTAAAAGGCCCCTATTGTTTGCAAATGAATTCTAATCAGGTAAGTAGTAGCAGCTCCTCAGGGAGGTAAAAGCTATCATTCGGAATATGGCTGCCCATTCTGGGCAGCTTTTTGTTTTTTTCTGATCATAATGTCATGGAAAAAGGTGATATAAGATAGTACCAATGGTAAAGCTTACATTTGTAAAGAAAATTACTCTTCAGCAATTGTTTAATGTTATCAGAACTGGATTTGATTATGGATATAGGATTTACAGCTTTAAATTTGAAGCTTTAAAGAAACCTTTAGTTTTGAAGTCACTGTAAGAATATCTAACTCTTGAGTTTCCAATTTTAAATCATTTTCTTAACTTTTAAAAGTTAGACTCTCTTCCTTTTTATCCATAAAATGGTCCTTGAATACTTGAAGTTGATTATAATAACATATATCATGTTAACACAAAACAAAGGCTACAGTACCTGAACTAATAATTTTCTTTTTGGGGATTCAGGGCAAGAGGGCTGACTAGAAGCAGCTAGTATGTACCAACCTCAAGGAGAGAAGAAAGTGTGGTCAGTAAACACTAGGTCTTCAACTGGATCATCCAAGAGTGCACATTGGAATTTTTGAAGAAAACAACACAACTCATGGAGAATGGAGAGAAGCAGGACTGGACAACTGCCCACTGGATTGGTACAGAGCCAGGGGAGGCCCCCACCTTGGCAAAATAGTGAGTGAGTGAGGGTCCCTGGAGACCACACTTATGCCATGGATCCCTGTAGGAGATCAGTCAGGGTGGTGGGAAAAAATATAGGAAAACACAAACCCTCTTCGAAGGCCAGGAGGTTTTGCAAAAGCTGTGGGAAGGAGTTATAGCTGAAGGCAGCTTAATCCTCTTACCTTGAGCTAATGGCAAATGGCAGATAACAAGGGACTGCAAAGGAGTTTATCTAGATAAGTTTGTTTACCTATTTCTCTGTAAACCAACCTTTGGTCATCCATATGCAGGACTGCCCCCTATTCAGGGAGTTGACAATATTAATTACCCACCAATAGTGTTTGCTCTAGACCTTTGTCATTACATCTGTACTAAATAAATGCAATCATCTTGGGCTTATCAGGGGCCACACTTTCTCATTGGCTGTGCTAAGCCATGCAGTCCCCTAGCCATGCTCACAAGCAAAAAAACTGTGTCTGCATACTCAATTCATCTGTCACTCAGCCATAGTCTGGGACAGACTTGGCAGACCATTTTGCAATCCTGGGATCAGGAGATCCCTCAGGAACCCACCACCCATGGGAGAGGGTACAGTGACTAGTGACTAATGCAGACCCCCAGCACAGTTGAGCTGCCTTACAGAGAAGTGGCCAGAATGTTTTCCATGAGGGTCCCCACCCCTGCCACTCCTCACAGGGCAAGGCCTCCTGACCTAGGATCTCAGCAACACCCAATGTGGGCTTTCAGCTGGTTGTAGCTATGCATTTTCTTGGAACAGAGCTCCCAAGGGTGACAGGCAGGCCTGCAAATTTTGCAGCTCCACAGCCCTCGTTCCAGCTGCTCTCAGGCTCAGGAGGGTAGTGCAGTGATTAGGGACAAACTGGTCCCCAGCACAGCACAGCTGCCTTACCAACAAACAGTCAGATGGTTTTCTGCATGGGTCCCTACTACTACTCACTGGGCAGGACTTCTTGATGTGTGCCTGCAGCATAACTACCCTGCCCCTGCCTGAACAGCCAGCACTCTGGGGGAGAGGAGCTGACACCTTCAGACCACTAAGAGGGAGCACAGATACAATTGTGAAGAAATACAGAGGTTCCACATGGCTGAGCAAGAGCCTATATACTGGCCATTATGCTTAAGCACCATCTACTGAGTCATAGCCCAAATTTCATCACAAAAAACATTTTGCTAATATACCCACCTGTGAAACCAAGGACAAAAATTAGAATTCAGCTACAAATAAAGACCCTGCACAAAGCCTTGGCCTTCTGAAAACACCCAGAAAATAAGTGAACTGACTGTATTCAAATTATACCACAGTTAAAGGGATACCAGCCCACACAAATGAGAAAGGTCCTGACCCATACAAGAACTCTGGCAACTCAAAAATCCAGAGTGTGTCCTTTCCTCCAAATGATTGTGCTAGTTCCATAGCAAAGGCCCTTAACCAGGCTGAAAGTACTGAAATGACAGACATAGAATTTAGAATATGGATAGAAATGAAGAGCATTAAGATTCGGAAGAAAGTCAAAATTTTATTCAAATTCAAGGAATCTAAGGATTGCAAGAAAATAATACAGGAGCTGAAAGATGAAATGGTCATTATAAGGAAGAACCAAATGAATCTGATAGAGCTGAAAAACACACATCAAAAATTTCTTAATAAAGTCACAAGTTTTGTATCAGTTTGCTCTTACACTGCTACAAAGAACAAAAGGAGGTGTAATTGCCTCAGATTTCTGCAGGGCTGGCAAGACCTCAGGAAACTGACAATTATGGTGGAAGGGGAAGCAAACATGTCCTTCTTCACATGGTGGCAGAAAGAAGAAGAATGAGAACTGAGTGAAGGTGGAAGCCCCATATAAAATGATCAGATCTCATGAGAACTTACCACTGTCAAAAGAATAGCATGGGTAAACTTCTCCCATGGTTCAATTACCTCCCACCAGGTCCCTTCCACCACACATGGGGATTATGGGAACTACAATTCATGTTGAGGTTTGGGTGGGGACTCAGCCAATCCATATTATTTCACCCTACCCAAATCTCATGTCCTCACATTTCAAAACATGTTCATGCCTTTCCAACAGTCTCCAAAAGGTTAGCTCATTTCAGCATTAACCCAAAAGTCGAAGTCCAAAGTCTAATCTGAAACAAGGCAAGTCTTTTCTACCTAAGAGCCTGTAAAGTCAAAAGCAAGTTCGGTATTTCCTAGATACGATGGAGGTTCAGCCATTGGGTGAATACATCTGTTCCAAATAGGAGAAATTGGTAAAACAAAGGAGCTACAAAGCTCCCCCAAGTCTGAAATCCAACAAGGCAGTAATTAAATCTTAAAAGATCCAAAATAATCTCTTTGACTTTATGCCTCACATTCAGATCATGCTGATACAAGAGGTGGGCTCCCATAGTCTTAGGCAGCTCTACCCCTGTGGCTTTGCTGGGTACAGCTCCCCTCCAGGCTACTTTCACAGGCTGGTGTTGAGTGCCTATGGCTTTTCCAGGTGCATGGGTGCAAGCTGTAGGGGGATCTACCATTCTGGGTACTGGAGGATTGTGGCCCTCTTCTCACAGCTCCAATAGGCAGTGCCCCTGTGGTGACTCTGTGTTGGAACTCCAACTCCACATTTCTATACCGCACTGTCCTAGCAGAGGGTCTCCATAAGGGCTCCACCCCTGTAGCAAATTTCTGCCTGGACATCCAGGTGTTTCCATACATCCTTTGAAATCTAGGCAGGGGTTTCCAAACCTATGTTTGTGCACCTGCAGACTTAACAACAAGTGGAAGCTGCCAAAGATTGGGGTTTGTACCCTCTGAAGCCATGGCCTGAGCTGTATCTTGGCTCCTCTTAGCCATGGCTGCAGCAACTGGAATGCAGGGCACCAAGTACCTAGACTGCCCACAGCAGGGGGACCCTGGGACCACAAAGTCATTTTTTCCTCCTAAGCTTCTGGGTCTCTGAGGGGAGGGGCTGCTGCAAAGATCTCTGACATGCCCTGGAGCCATTTTACCCATTGTCTTGATGATTAACATTTGGCTCCTCATTACTTATGCAAATTCCTGCAACCCGCTTGAGTTTCTCCCCAGAAAATGGGTTTTTCTTCTATGTAATTATCAGGCTGCAAATTTTCCAAACCTCTGTGCTCTGCCTCCTCTTGAATATTTGCCACTTAGAAATTTCTTCTGCTAGATACTCTAAACCATTTCTCTCAAGTTCAAAGTTCCAAAGATCTCTAGGGCAGGGGCAAATGCCACCAGTCTGTTTGTTAATTCATAACAAGAGTCACCTTTGCTCCAGTTCCCAACAAGTTCCTCATCTCTATCTGAGACCACCTCAGCCTTGACTTCATTGTCTGTATCACTATTACATTTTGGTCAAAGCCATTCAGCAAGTCTCTAGGAAACTCCAAATTTTCCCAGTTTTATGTTTTCTTCCGAGCCCTCCACAGTGTTCCAACCTCTGCCTGTTACCCATTTCCAAAGTCACTTCCACATTTTCGGGTATCCTTATAGCAGCACCCTACTCAACTAGTACCAATTTACTGTATTAGTCCATTCTCATGCTGCTATAAAGAACTGCTCAAGACTGGATAAATTATAAAGGAAGGAGGTTTAAGTGACTCACAGTTCCTCAGGACTGGCAAGGACTCAGGAAACTTACAATTATGGTTGAAGGGGAAGCAAACATGCCCTTCTTCACATGGTGGGAGGAAGAAGAATAATGAGAACCAAGTTAAGGGGGGAGCCCCTTATAAAACCATCAGATCTTGTGACAACTTACTATCATGAGGACAGCATGGGGGAAAGTGCCCCCCATGATTCAATTATCTCCCACTAGATCCCTCTGCACACATGGGAGATTATGGAAACTACAATCAGGATGAGATTTGGGTGGGAACACAGCAAAAACATATCAAGTATTGACAAACAGGACGTAATTAAAGTGAAGAACTTCTGCACAGCAAAAGAAACTATCAACAGCATAAACAGACAACTTCCACAATGGGAGAAAATATTTGCAGATTATGCATCTGATGAAGATAGATTCTTCATAGATTCTAATATCCAGAATCTATAAGGAACTTAAATTAACAAGCAAAAAACAACTCCATTAAAAAGTACGCTAAGAACATGAACAGACACTTTTCAAAAGAAGACATATATGTGGCCAAAAGACATATGAGAACAAGCTTAACATTACTAATAATTAGAGAAATCAAAACTACTATGAGATACCATCTCACGCCAGTCAGAATAGCTATTATTAAAAAGTCAAAAAATAACTGATGCTAGTGGGGTTGCAGAGAATAGGGAATGCTTATACACTGCTGGTGGGAATGTAAATTAATTCAGCCACTGAGGAAAGCAGTGTGATGACAGTTAAAACAGAATTACTGTTTGACCCAGCAGTCCCATTACTGTGTATAGCCAAAGGAATATAAACCATTCTATCATAAAGATACATGAATCCAAATGTTCACCACAGCACTATTCATAACAACAAATACTGCATGTTCTCACTCACAAATGAAAGCTAAACAATGAGACCACATGGGTACAAAGAGGGGAACAACAGATACTGAGGACTACTTAGCTGGAGGGGAGGAGGTGGGAGAGGATTGAAAAACTATCAGTGCCTATGTTTATTATCTGAGTGACAAAATAACCTGTACAACTAACCCCTGTGACATGCAATTTACCTATAAAACAAACATACACATGTACCCCTGGACCTAAAATATAAGTTAAAAAATAAAAAATAAATATTTTCTTTTCATTTTTTTGTATTACCAGCTTAGTTTTCTTTTTTACCTCTCACTCAGACTGTCGCAATAGTCTCCAAGCTGTATTTTGTGCATTTCATTTTTACTCATCCTAGTTATTCTCCACATTGTTTCCTAGATTTTCTTTTCTAAAGGAAAGATGTCAAGCCACTTTCTTGCTTGACAATATTTAGCAGCTGGCTTGCCATTGATTTTAAGATAAGCTCCAAATTCTCCATTGTATTAGCTATCTGTAGTTATATAACATACTGTCACAAACTTATTGTCTTATATTTTATGATGTCAGTATTTATGATGTCAATTTCTGTGGGTCAGAAGTCCAGGGATGGGTTGGTTGTCTACTCTGATTCAGAGTCTCACAAGGCTTCAGTCAAGGTATAGGCTGGTGCTGCTGTTTCAAGCTCTGCAGCTTAACCAGGGAAAAATCCATTTTCAAGCTCATGTGGCTGTTAGTATCCTGAAGCTCCAGTGAGCTGTTGGCCAGAAACTGTTCTGAGTTCCTGGCTGGCTGTTGACCTAAGACTGCTTCAATTCCTTGTTCCATGAACCTTCCCAACATGGATGCTTACTTTGTCAAAGCCAGCAAGGGAAAGAGTTTTCTTATAAGATGGACTTTACAATCTTAGGCAATCCGGTCACATCACCTTTGCCACATTCTGTTGGTTAGAACAAGCCCCAGACTCTGCCCACACTCAAGGGACAGCATCAGCCATGAATATCACAAGGTCATCTTAGAGTCTGTCTGCCACATTCGTCAAGTCATACAGTGCCCTTAAAATCTGGTCTCAATTGTCCTTCTTTTTCCTATCCCAGCACTGTATATTTTAGTTGCACTAAACTATTTTTAAGAAATTATATTGAATCACACAAACAACTGTATTTTGTGGGGGGATTTTTGTGGGGTTTTTTGCTTCCAAGCTTTTCTCCTGTTTCTGTACCTGAATTACACTTCTGCACCTTACCTGGCAAATTTTGACAAGGATCTTGTGCAAATTTCAGCTCTTCTTAGAATACTCCTGGCCCTACCAGGAAAAGTTAATAGCTCCTTCTGAACTATGTTCCTAACCCCCTTCCTATCCATTCTGATTTCGTTATGGCTTAATTTGGGGTACTTGCCTAAAATTTTAATTCCATTAAAAGTAGACAGTGTTTTATCAATACCGAACCCTCAGCACCTACCACAAGATCTTGCACTTGCAAGAACTTATACATTCGCTAATGAAGTGAACTAATATTGCATTAATTTTAAATGTTTGTTAAACTGAGTGTTTGAATGCTCTGCTGACCAAACTACTAGCAGGGCAATGTGTTTCATTCTTGAAAATTTGTACCTTTGCATTCCAAACACAACCTTGTCTGCTTCCCAGAGCTTTAAATCTAAAGTAAAATATCCAATTAATCAATCAGTTACTCAATTGATAAATCAAAGCTAGAGTAGTACTCTAATCAAATAAAATTTGTTTTCCTATCTGAGATGCTTTTCACTTTTATATTTGCTGAAGCATTACAAAATGTTGCTTCTTAAAAAAGTTATGTGACAGTATTGTTTATATTCCTATGCTCTAAAAATTATGAATAATTTTAATGTTCTTATTTTTAATATTTTAAATCAATGTTATTAGTTTTCCCATACTAATTTATTTTAATGGCATATATATAATTTCAACATTTGGAAAACTTTAGGTCTCAGGTCAAAGTCTTTTTAATTCAATCTGTTCAACGGAGGTCTTTAAGGACTTGGAGTAGATACTGCTTTAGGCTGTATATTAGTCAATAAGCAGATAGTAAAAAATGGAAGTATATTTTTCCATTGTAGAGTGATCATAAAAGTCATATAAAGACAATTTCCTAGGTAACTGAAATTAATACTCATTATTGCTAAAATGTTTTTATTTTCATGATTGAAAGGAGAGCATTTCTTAATTGGGTTATTCATATTCTGACCTCCTGAACTAGAAGTTCAGATAATTTGAATTTCTAAAATAAATATCAGTCATAGAATTGTGGTGTGATAAAACCATGCCTTTAAAGCCTGCTATAGAAAAATCAATGCTACACATTCTGACAGCTATGATTTTCTTATTTATAACTGCATTTTAAGTTACTTTTAAAAAGGTGGTTTCTTTATCTCAGTGTGCCTGCTTCCGGTGTTGCCTCTTCCACCACTCTTTTTAGATATTTAGAAACATTTAACTATTGAGGGCAGATATGATTCTGACACTAAAATCAATTTACTGCAACTTTATTACTATTACTAGTAATACTGAACATTTACTGAGCTCTTCCTATTTCCCACTCTTATAAGTCCTTTAGGTGTATAATATAATTTGTCCTCACAAAGACTATGGATTAAGGTAAATGGTAGAAGAATGATAATCTACTAGACAGATTAAATACTTTATGTGAAGGAAGCCCTGGGGTAGAGAGAGTTGGTATAAAGAAACATGGAAACAAGTTCAAAAGAGCTAGAGTAGGAAGTGTCTTGGGGAAAATGGATAAAAGTGGGAATTAAAAGGTTTGCAAGGGCCAAATCTTTTAAATACTCTGGTTCAACTTTACCTGTAGAAACATTATGAGATACCCATTGAGCACAAACAAAGCATCTTTTCTCCTTTGTTCCTTGAAAACATGGCTTTTACTTTGAATTACATTTGGTTGTTTCTGTAATTTCCCCTTCATGGACAATTCCTTAAGGATTGGGGTCCTGAAGCGGAGGCCAGAGGAGAGACAAGGGCACAAGCATCGGATAGTTACAGCCATGCCTTTCTTGGACATGCAGAAAAGATTTGGCATTAACCTAGATCAGTGGTGGACAATCCAAAGTGCTGAACAGCCCTACAAGTTTCCTGCTCGATGCCATGCTTTTGAAAAAGAATGGATAGAATGTGCACATGGAATCGGTACTACCTGGGCAGTGAAAGAGTGCAAGATAAAACATGATGATTTCGTAGAGTGTTTACTTCGGAGAAAAACGATGAAACGTATGGATACCATCTGGAGGCAACAGGAAAAACTGATGAAGGAAGGGAAGTACACCCCTCCACCTCACCACATGGGCAAGGGGGAGCCTCAGCCCTGAGCAGACACAGCTACTGATATCTGGAGGCCGATTTTCATGTTATCTCTTCTCCACTGGAAAGGTTGTTTATGGAAAACCTCCTTGTCAAAGTGTGTAAAAATAAAGTATTGCTCCGTCCTAAAAAAAAAAAAAAAAAGGATTGGACAACACCCTCATTTCTTTTTTTTTTTAAAGATACTCTTCAACATAGGTGTCAAAGTCATTTCTGTGATAAGTGTGCAATTAGCGGTGATAGATTTATGTCTCCATGTTTCATCTGAGTGTGGCCTTCTTACCTCTTTCCTGCATAGCTATTTACTTCTCCCTTCACTTCCTGCACAAATTGCCCCTGAAACTTCCCAAATACATATTTAATCATAATTTTTTCATCAGATATTCTTATAATTTTCTTTAGTAACAAAATTTAGCTTACGAAAATATTCAGTCCTAGAATGCATTGACATTGGATCCTCCCCTAAAGTGAATCTTATTGGTTTTCTTCTTAAGACATCAATATGTATTTTTCCTTTAAACATGAGAGCATGCTGCAGTTCCCTTTGATTTGGTTGCATATTGGCAAAATTAAATGAAAAGCAAATGTAGCTTTGTAAAAATCACCTCGCCCATAAAACAAGATAATGTGAGAAAGAAGGAAACGACATAACAATTAGAAGTGAACCGTCTTAGCAAGGTGATGAATTCTTTGTACAGTAGAAATATAGAAGCATCAAAGAGTTTTATCTCCCTCTGAATACTACATCACATAGGCATGTGTAAATGCTAACACACCTGCCTGAACATTGAGAAAAACACAAAGGCTCCATCACTCATTCTTACACTGGGCTCAATTGTTACCCTGAGGTGCTGTAGGCACTCATGTAGCACTGCGTATTTTAAGACATTCAACACCTTGCACGAATGTTCCTGTGCCAGAGTAGATTATTCAAAATAATAGCCTTCAGTGGTGCCTGTATACTTCAGGGGACTGCCTAACCCATTGTTTATTTCAAAAGGAGAGTCAAGCCCCTGAGAATAGACATCACTAATCACATTTCGAAGTTGTACCAAATCCTCTAAGGAAACCAGAAGGTTGAGAGGAAGTTAAGCATTTTGTCTGGGGGAACTGCATTCAGAATTTTAACTTAGAAAATAATCAATAAATAGACAATCCAAGAACTAAGAAAAGAGCATATTGATAATGCAAGAAATTGTAAGAAGAAAAATATTTATTCAAGCCTGATTTTTGGGTGAGAGAAAGAGCCATGAGCAAGACAGAAAGAGAGTGTTTTCCTTCAAGGCATTACAAGAAAATCTCTACCAAAAATTTCCTCCTTCAGATTGTTTTAATTTTCTTCAACTAAAAGCTGTTATTTAATATTTATAGTTCATTTTGTAAATAATTTTGAGGAACACAGTAGATCATGTTTTGAGGGGTGGGAATCAAAGTAATGGTGCAGTTGAACCTGCACATCTTAGAAGTGTGGCCCTCTACATCTGAAAATATATATCAACTTTACTAGTCTGCAACTTCTAGTATGACTGTAAGTCAGAATTATTCTTCCTCTTCTTCTAGAAATTATATAAGACCAACAATGAAAATACATAGAATTAATTTTCAGAGAAGTCTGGAAGTATATAATCTGCCAACTTCAAAATGTATGCAGGGATTCCCAGGGGCAGCCAAACCCCTAGAGGCATGCAGGAATATGTGAAGTGTAGGAAGCATGAAGAAAATGGCAAAAGGGCTTGGTGATGGCAGGTCTCAGACTGATGAAAAAATCTGCTTACGGAGGCCAAGGGCTCACCTTGAAGATCAAGCCATATATCCTATTTGCAATAAAGAATGAGAAAACTAGCATGAGCAGAGTTTGTAACAAAAGCCTTCCTAGCATTGGTTTAGATCAGAAAGAAGAAATAGGAGTCATACCATAGAGATATATTTGTTGGTAGCTGTCTATCTCTGTGAAAGCAGAAAAATAGAGAACCTCTGAGTTATAAATGCTGGAAGAGTACCTTGCCTCTTTTCCTTAACTTCAAATAATTCACTCTAGGAAAGTTCATATCAGCCTCGGATAAGAATTAATAAAAAACAAACAGTGCTGGCCCCAGTTGATACAAAGATAAATAAGAAAAATTATAGAAAAGAGCTGCATTGCATACCAACAAAAGTGAGTAATCAAAAATCATACAGAACTACAAACAAAAAAGTTTTATTGTGGAAGACATCAAGAAATAGTGTTTCCATTACCCATTCTTGAGACAGTTACTAAATGGAGATCAAATTTCAACCAACCAAGAGATTCTGTAACTGGAGATATTTTGGCATAAGCACAGGGATAATTAAACATATTTTACTAAAGAACTAACACTGAAACAAATTTAGAGATGAAAGTGGCAGAATTAATGTAAATGTCGTATGCCTGATATAATAATTTAGCAATCAAGTAACTTCTATATAAATTAGGAGGACAAAGAAGAAAAAAGATGAAAAGACAGTTTCCTGATTGTCTTTTGTTTAATAACTGGAATATGCATTTGTTTTCATTTTTTCATTAGGGTAGAATTCACATACAGAAAATGTATCCTTTTTATTGTAGAGTTCTACAACTTTTGACAAATGCATGCTGTCACATAAAAACCAAATATTATTCCATATCAAAATAGGGAATAATTCTATCACACACACACACACACACACACACACACACAGACACACACACACACACACACACACACACACACACACACACACACACACACCCCGCTTCAAATCTTCCTTTGCAATCAAACACGCTCCTCTACTCCAGCCCTTGGAAGTCATTGATGTTTTCTGTCTCTATAGTTCTACCTTTTCTAGAATATTGTTAAATGGAAACATAGAGTATATAACAATTTCCTTCCTTCCTTCCTTCCTTCCTTCCTTCCTTTCTTCCTTCCTTCCTCCCTCCCTCCCTCCCTCCCTTCTACCTTCCCTCCCTCTCTCCCTCCCTCTCTCTCTTTCTCTCTTTCTTTCTTTCTTTAAAAAAATCCCTTAACTCCAGGACACATAGGCTTTGTCCCATGTTGTCTTCTAGAATCTTTGTAGTTTTAAGTTTCAGATTTAAGTATAAAAGCTATTTTGAGTTTATGAAGTGGGTAAGGTACACATTAAAGTTTATTTTGTGCATAGGGTATCTAAATTTTTACAGTAACTTTGATGAGAAGGATTTTCCATTCTCCATTGAACTACCTCTATACCTTTATTGAAAACCATTAGTCTATATGTCTGAGTCTATTATATTCAGTTTTCTTTTCTGTGGATCTGTACCTGTATCCTTTTCAGTACCACACTGTTTGATTACTGTAGTTTTATAGAAAATTCTGAAATCAGGTAGCATGAACCCTTCAAGTTCATTCTTCTAGTTCAAAATTGTTTTGGTTATTTTAGTTCCTTTGCCACAGACATTTTAATGGATTAGCTTGTCTAATTCCTAAACATACCCCCATGGCTTTTTTTTTTTTTTTTTTTTTGGATGGAGTCTTGCTCTGTTGCCAGACTGGAGTGTAGTGGTGTGATCTCAGCTCACTGCAACCTCCACCTCCTGGGTTCAACCTATTCTCCCGCCTCAGCCTCCCAAGTAGCTGGGACTACAAATGTGTGCCACCATGCCTGGCTAATTTTTGTACTTTTAGTAGAGATGGGGTTTTACCATGTTGGCCAGGATGGTCTCCATCTTTTGACCTCATGATTCGCCTGCTTTGGCCTCCCAAAGTGCTGGGATTACAGGTGTGAGCCATACCTCCCAGCAGGATTTTTATTGGAATTTTGTTGAATTTATAGATTAGTTGGGGGAATTTAGATATCTTACTACATTTGTAATTTAAATTTTTAAAGATTTGTTGAGGGTTATTTTGTGGCTCATATGATCAATCTTGAATATTCCATTTGTAGATGAAAATAATGTGTATTCTGGGGTATATTCTATTCTACACATACTAATTAGGTCAATTGGTTGGTAGTGTTTCTCTGATCTTCAATGTTCTTATTAATTTACTGTATTTTCGTTTTATCAATTACTGAGAGAAGAGGGCTAAAGTCTCTAAGTCCACGTTTTGTTTATTTCTACTTTCAGTTCTGTCTGATGTTGTTTTATGCACAGTATCTTGAAGATCTGCTGAGAAGTGGATATATGCTTTTTATCAATTGATCTATTTATCACTATGTAATAATATTATCTAATATTAATATAAGCACTTTAGCTTGACTAGTGTTTGCATAATATAATTTTTTCTATCCTCTCACTTTTAACCTGTCTTAGTTTTAAATTGAGTTTCTTAGAGACAGCTTATACTTGTCTTGCTTTTAAATTCAATCTGACAATCTTTGCCTTTTAATGGGTTTGTTTAAACTTCTTATATTTAATGAAATTATTGATATGGCTAAGTTAATATTTAGTATTTTTATTTTTGCTATTTTTTTCTTACTATTTTTCTTCCCATTTCTGTTACATTTCTTTTTTATATTAATTGACTATTTTATTTTATTTTATCTCTAATACTGATTTATTAATTACATTTTAAAAATTAGTAATTCTCATAGGATTTGCAATATACATTTGAAGTACACATTTAATGAATTTGGCTTCCTTTAAAGAATATTATACTACTTTTTGTATAGTTAAGAATCTTACAAATACATACATTCAATCTATTCCTTTTATTTATTTATTTATTTTTGGTAATGTCATATAGGTTACTTTTATGTTTCCTCTAAAAGTCAATACCTTACTACTCTTTTGCTTTATATAGCCAGTTATATTTCAGAGTAATTAAAAATAAGAAAAAAATGGACTTCATGTATTTACCTTCTTATGCCATTTCATTTCTCTGTTTTTTGTTTGTTGACTTAGATCCAAGTTGGTTTATAACTAATACATTTTTTTCTGCCTGAAGTCATCCTTAAATATTTCTTGTTTATGAATCTCCTGGCAAGAAATTACCCGTTTCATGTTTCTGAAAATTTTTAAATATTCCTTTCCTTTTGAAAAAAGAACTTAAGTATTAATTTCTGCATTGACAATTTGTTTCAGACTTTAACAACATAATTCCATTCTTCTTTCAGATCACATATTTTCTGTAGAGAAGTATGCTGTAATTCTCTTTTCCTTTGTATGGGATGTGCCATTTTTATCTAGCTGCTTTTAAGCAAGGTCTTTTTACTTTTTTGTTTTCAGTAGTTGCAATATTAGATGTCTAGGCATTTCTGTTTTTATCGTTTTGTTTTGTTATTTATCTTGATTGCTGTTCTCTGATGGTCTTGGATCACATGTGCATTTTTTCAAGTTGAAAAGTCTTGGACTACCTCTTCTCCACTATTCTTTCTCTTGGTTTTCTTTCATCTGTGGGAATTGCCACTACACTTATGTTACGTCATTTCATATTATCCCACAGCTCTTGCATGCCCTGTTCCTTTTAAAACAAAAACAGAAACACTTCCTTTTCTAATTGCACTTTTTTTTTTTGGCTCATTTTTTATTAACCTATCTTCATGTTCACTAATTCTTTGTTTCAAGTCTGCTTATATGCCTTTTGAAGGCACTTTTCTTCTCTGTTACTGTGTTTTTTCTGTATAATATTTTTATTAAGTTCTCCTTCCAAGTTTCATCTTTTTATCTAATAATGCATTTCATTCACCTTTTTCACTCAAGACAAGCATATTGGTCATAGTTATTTTAAATTCTCTTTTATAGTTTAAATGTCTTTGTCATATCTGAGTCTGGTTTTGTCAGTCGCATCATCTCTTGGCAGAGGTTGGGGTTTTTCCCTTCTTTTTTGTGTGTCTTTTAACATTTTTTTCAGAGCTGGACATGCTATATAGTGCAGTGGAAACTGTGGTGTGTAGCTTTTCTGTGTGAAAGTGGGACCACCTCATTCTTTACTGTGATATAAGAGGGTTATTCTCCATTGTCCTGGTTTACTCTCATTCTCAGGTATGTACTATGTCACTGATCTCGGTGGCTGGGACCTTCTCAGTGATCTTGTGTCTCCCTTACAGAAGACCTCTAATGGTCTGGGCCCAAGAAGTATTCCTGTCTCTCCCTAAGGGTAGATATGAGTAGATTTTATTTCTGTTCCCTACCCCTAGAAGCAGTGAGTCCTCACTTGTGGTTGATGCCCTTTATTTAAACAGGTTAAGGCTTGTGTTCCATAGGTAAGATAAGGGAGCAAGATCTTGGCAGGATTTTGTATCTTTTCTACTAGAATGGTTTTATTTTCCTTTCAGCCTGAAACCCAATAGAGCCGTTTTCAGGTATCTTTCCCTGCCCCAAATATTTCCTGTGGCTACCTTGCTGTGGTCCATGGATAAGAGCTTGCTAGTGGGTAAAAATTACCCCCTGTACAGCCCTCAGGGGTTTGTTACTTCTATACTAATTCACTTTATACTAGCCTTTAGAAAGTCATTAAAACTTTAATTGAATTATTCTTACAGGCTTGCATAACATCTGGCATCTCTCTCAAGAAAACAACTCCTTACCTCTGTGTCTCTTTGAGGGTTCTAACTTACTGAGATTTTTATTTGTGATTCAGCATATCATCAATAAATTTCTACAAGTAGACATAAAACAGGCAACATTCTTTCACCACAATACTAAAGAACAAACAGAAATTATTAAGAAAACATGAAAACAAATGAAAAATGCTACTCAGCCTGTAAATGTAAAAATCTCTGTGATGGTTAATGTCAGATGTCAACTTGACTGGATTGAGTGATACCCAGATAGCTGGTAAAACTTTATTTTGAGGCATGGCCAAGGCGTTTCCAGAAGAGATTTGCATCTGAGTCAGTGAAAGTAAGAAAGACCAGCTCTTACTCGGTGTGGGAGTAGGCACTATCCAATTGACTGATGGCTCAGACACAACAGAAAAACAGAGAAAAGGCAAAAGTGTTCTCTCTCTTTTAGAGCTGGGACATCAACTTCTCCCATGCTTGGACATCAGAATTCCAGGTTCTCCAGCCTTGAGACTCCAGGATTTCTATCAGTCATCTCCCCTCACCCCCAGGGTCTCAGGCCTTCAAACTTGGACTGAGCCATGCAACCAGCTTCCCTGGTTTTTCCACTTGCAGATAGCATATGATGAAACTCCTCAGCTTTCATAATCATATGAGCCAATCTCCATAATAAATCCCTTTTCATGTATCACTCTATATATCTTATTGGTTCTGTTCTCTGGTAAATACTGACAAATAAAACTTTATAACAATTAATGAGTAAAAGGGAAATTTCAAATGAAATTAAAGAAATTATATTAAAAAGTGCATGTACTACATGCATACATTCAATACATATGCTACTACTACATATGTACTACTAAAAGCATTTACAGAGGAAAACTCATAGCATTAAAAACTAATATAAAAGGAAGAAAAATAAATGAATTCAACATTCGTTAACTTTTTTTGAAAACGAAAAATGAAACCTCTAAAGGGAAAGGTTATGGAATTGTTATGAATTGAATGTTCCTACCTCGACCCCCTAAATTCATACGTTGAAATCTTAAACCTTGATGTGATGGTTTTAAGAGATAGGGCCTTTGAACGGTAGATAAGTCATGAAGGTAGAGCCTTATGAATGGTATGATAGAAAATACCACGGAAAAAGACCATAGAAAGCTTTCTTGCCCTTTCCACTATGTGAAGACACAACAAGAAGGTGGCTATCTACAAACCAGAAATCAGTCCCTCACAAGGCACTGAATTTATTGGCACCCTAATCTCAGACTTCCAGCATACAGAATTGTGAAAAATAAATTCTATCAGTTACAAGCCACCCAGCCTGTGATATTTCATTACAGCAGCCTGAATAGTCTAAGATAGGTTGTGGCACGCAGAATTCTAAAATGGCCTCCCAAGACTTTCTATCCTAAACTCTGAGACTGTGAACATGATATGCTGTCTGTCATTCCCTGATTATATCATGTTACATGTCAAAAAGATTTTTTCTTTTTTCGCAGATGTACTGAGGAGACCGATCCATTGAGTTTTGAGTTTATCAAAAGATAATTTATTTTGGTGTACCTATCCTAATCTCATGAGACTTTTAAAACCAGAGAGTTTTCTCCATCTGATAGCAAAAGGGAAATTCAGAGAGAGAGATTTAAGGCACAAGAAGGATTTCATGTGCTTTTGGTGTCTTTGAAAGTGGAAAAAGCCACTTGGAATGGACATTAGAGGGCTCTCTAGGAACTGAAAATGACCCTAGCTAACAGAAAATTAGTAAACAGGAACCTCATTCTTATAACCCTGAGGAACTGAATTCTGCTAACGACCTGAATGAGCCTAGAAGGTGATTCTATCTCAAAGCCTTCAGGGAAGATTCCAGCCCAGCCCAGCTGACCCCTTTGCCTCAGCCCTAAGGAGAGAACTCAGTTGAATCTGTCTACAATTCTGACCACAGAACTATGCGATACTAAATGAGTTTTGTTTTAAGCTTCTAAGCTTTTGTGATTTGTTATTTGGCAATAGAAACAAATACCAAAATATAACAACAACTATAGACAACGGAAAAACAGTACAGTAGATAAATAAATAAATAAGCTAGTTATTGAGAAAGCTTATAATACAGATAAACTGTTCATAAACTAACCAATAAAAAAAGACAAAAGATAGATATTATTCTGCTTGGTGGAAAATAATAATAGACAGGAATGGAATAAAATAACAGAAGATACTATTTTGCAGAAAAGAGAGAGGATAACATATCTTCATATTTATTTTATCTGCCTAAAGAAACTCTGAAAGAATGTATAAGTAACTATTAATAATAATAACTAATAACTGAAGGTGAGGTGGGAGTGGAGGCTGAAAACTGGATCAATGGCAATTGTGAGAAAAAGTACATATATATTTTATATATCTGTAAATTTTGTTCTTGAGCTATGTTTTTTTTTTCAAAAAATCAATTTAAAAATAATGATTGCACAAGTAAATTCTAAAACATTTCTAGATTACTTCGTGACCTACGTGTCTGCTGGTATGATTTAATTATATGTATTTCAAGAAGTCTTATTTTAAAACAAATATAGTTCTTTTTATATCATTTTTATGACATTAAAATAAATATATGCCAGACAGGTAACTGCCAAAGCTGACATACCTTCAAACACCTAGGAAATGGTTTTATTTTTTTGTTTTTTTTTGACAATACTATTTTAATTAAACAAGATGTCCTTTGGAATGGCTAAGATGGCAACATTTAGAAGTCTCTTTTCACTCTTCTGTGGAAAGTGTGGGAAATGAATAATGGACATAGGTAATTAAAATGAGAGATTTTGAATTACCTAGGATGACATTCAACAATACCAAGAAGACATACTTGGGAACATGCAGAAAAATCAAAAGTCTACTTAATAGAATGGGAAACAGAAAAAGAAATAAGAATGAATCTTTTATTTAGACATGATGATAATGATATTCCTTCTAGATTTGGATCCATAGTAAGAAAAAAGAGTCTCATTATATGAGGGAGGAGATTATTCTAATATGATTAATATGGCAGGTTGATAAAAATAAGAAAGGGATGTGATTGACATTGTTTTTGTAACTTTTTATCCTAAAATTCATCATGGAGAGAATATAGAGGAGGATATAAATGTCTTCATAATGAATATATGCAGAGACCATATGGTAGAATTATAGCTCCCAAATGGCATCAATTTCTACATAGTACTCTAATTTGGAATATTACTGATAACCTAATTTTGGATCTGTTTCAATCACATCATTATATTTATCTTCAAAAGAACCAAGGGAATGCATAAAAAAAGGCAATCGAATTTCAGTCTGGTGGCTATTGAATGCATTTAAGAAAAATAAATAAATGATAAAAATTGCATGGAATGTAATGATACATGTCATGAGGAAGAAATAATACAGGCATATGGAAGAAATGATAGATTCTATAACATCCTGATCAATGTTATTTTTTAAATCCTTTCTTCTTCCTAAAATGGGTAATCTCTGGGAAAATTATTAGAACAAGGACTAATCATAAGTAGTGAGTTCTTTTGGAATACCTGCACATACTGCACGCACACACGTGCGCGCACACACAAACACACAAAGCTTTTTGTTATAGCCAGAGATGGACGTAGGTAATAAAAAACCAACTCATCTCTACTTACAATAAAGCCCTAAAATAAAGAACAAACCTTATTATAAGGACATGAAATTTCAAATGAAAGTATAATTGGCTTGCTGCATTTTAAGACTGCATTACTGAGCTACAACATTATTGTGGTAACTTTATTACATACATTTAAAAATAAGCTTATTGTCAAGCAGTTTGGAGTCTCTGTCTCTTTCTGTCTGCCTCATCATTCACCACTCCTATTTGCCTCAACTTCACCCTGATGAAGAACAATGCTCTCTTCTGTTTCCCTGCACAATAGGGATCAAAATTTATTGTCAATTTCCCACAAAAGGTGTCACCCTGGTCATTACAAAAGGCTCAGTCACAATTATTGCAGTGTATCGTATTCAAACCTTTAAATTTTTGAAATTTTCCTAATTATGTAAGCATCAATTTTTAGGTAATAATATAATGAAGAAAACCTTTTTCTGCCATGAATGCTCAAAGGACTTCTGGCTTTATTTAAACGGCCAAAATCAGTCAGAAGAAAGTTTTACTAAATTTTAAATATTAAAAAAAATTACTGTTAAAATTTGTCATAATTATAGAACAACATCATTTTAATTTTAGTTCCATTCTGGTGAAATATGGCCAAAACAAAAGAGTAATGTTCCACTTGAGGAGGAAATGTTTTTTATTCTAGGTATGAAAACTACCCTTAAACCAAAATCAAACTTGATGCAAACACAGTATTTAGGAGTTAATTTATGATTCTAACATGCAAATTTAGAGTAATCCAGTTTTTGTATTCAGACTTCCTGGGCTCAAATTTTGATGCATCGTTTACTTAGCTATATGACTGTTTATAACTTCTCAACTGTAAGATGAAGGTAAATAAATAAATACACATTTCACAGTATTGTTATGAAGCTTAAAGGAGGTAATACTTGAAAAGTGTTTTGTTCAGTCCCTGGGAAATTAATTAGCATTCACTTAATGCCACTACTATTATTTTATATATAAAAAAGAGTCATCTAGGGAGGACATAAACCACAATGTCTCTTTTAAGAAAAATTTATTTTCCATTTGTATGTGAAATGGGGCAGGCAGGGAGCGGAGGTGAGGAGAAAAAATACTTATGACACACAAAAAAAGAGCATATGCCAAAGCCCAGAGACTTGTCATACTGAAAGGCTTTCAATACACAGTTGTATATAATATCATCACATCCTTATCCCTTGAAAGCTTTGTCAGAAACCGTACATATTTAAAACTAACAAAAAATCTTCATGATCTTCTCTTGCCACTGTACTATATAGCTCCTACTCTTTGTAGTCATATATCTTTAAATAATTAAACCTGGATGTCACATTGATTTTCACAATGTATTGTCGCATTTTAGTGATAGTCATATTGTCATTGTTTAAGCACCCTCTCAAACTATGACAATATACATATAATAAAAATATTCTCACTATGTATATCACTATATTTCTTAGACGTAGTTGAGTCCTTATCCTCATTAACCTGCTTGTTACTAATCCATCTTTGGTAGCTTGAGAGCTATCTGTAGCAACAGCATTCATACAATAATAATTCTCTCATTTGATGTCCATGTCCTTACTGTACTTTTCTCCTGCCCCTCTGGGCTTTCTCTTTTTACCATTCACTTTGCAATCTCCTAAAATATTGATGTTCTTTACAGACATATCTACTCCTTCTGTTCTCATTCTGACTGACATCCAAAGGGCATTTCACCCACTTCCATGTCCGCAGATCTACACTTTCTACCTGGGCTTATCTCACCAGCTCCTGACAAGTCTATCCCACAGACTTCTGAAATGTCTATTTAAATGTCTCCAAGCTCCCCAGAGTCGGTGATTTCAAACAGAATTCTTCTTTCACCGGCTTTTGCCCTTTAAAGTTACTCCTAAATTTCCCCAGCTCACCAAATGATCACCACTATGGTGTTGTTAAGAGTCCCAGGAGTCATCCTTGAATACTTCTTATCCCTTGGAATCAGCATCCTATCATCACTAATCTCTGTCTCTTAGACTTCGATTTGTGTGTGTCCACTCAGCTCCATTTTTAGGATTAACACCAGAATCTAGCCACAAGAGTTCTACTTGGACTACTTGCAAAGCCAATTAACTGCTCTTCCTAGCTCCATTCAGCCTTTCCCCACTCATTTTCCATCTTTTTTCAAACATCACCCCTTTCAAAATAAAAATCTCATGAACATTTCCTATAGTACACATTCTTTAATGTCTCCCTGTAGTCGCTACGATGAAGACCAAAATTGTTTTGCAGTTTGACCCTTGTTTATAATTCTAGGCCCATCCTTTGCCACTCTTCCTCTGGCAAAATGCTCTCATATCAATCTTATTTTTCTGTTTCTTAATTGCCCAGGCATTTTAGTGTTTCAAGATTTTTCCATAGGTGTTTTTCCTGTCTGAAATGCTCAAATGCCGCCAGTCTCTAACTAATAAGCACAATCGTTGTCTTTCTTAGGTTTGCTATCACTTCTTTAGGATATTTTAGGGATTTTTTTTCCCCAAGGGATGTCACACCCACCACAGCAACCACCTGCCCAGTATTCCCATTACAGTTCAGAACAGGTATTACTGTTTTTTCCACAAGTATTAATTGTTAATGGATATAATTTTATTTGTAAAACCCTCATATTTTAGCTACAAATATGGCAATCCAGCTAAAGACTGCTTTCTTAGCCTCCTTTCAGCTCAGTGGGACATGTAATTAATTTCTGTCTATGGGTTGTGAACAGAACTGATGTATGCCACTTCCTAGTTGTGCCCCTGAAGTGAAATACAGATATATACCTCTGCCTCTTTCTCTCTTTTCTGTGGTGGGAATATAGTGAGAACTATAGCAGCCATCAAGAACCCAGGGATGTTGCTCCTCTGGCCCAAACTATGTAACTGTATTTTTAAGTCTCATCTTAGAAGCTTAGCCTGCACATAATAAAAACTATATTTTCTTTACTGTAGATGTAATTACTCTGTATTGTAATTTCTTTCTATTATCTATTTAATCTGTCATATGCCCTATCTTAATCACCTCTATGCTCTTGGTACCTAATACAGAATCTAGACAAAGAGGAATTAATGAATGAATAAATGAAAGTCCATAGGGTAAAGTTGGGCGTGGTAGGACTAGTCCTTTAGAAGTCTCCTGATTCTTAGTTTACTGATCTTTGCAATCCACAGCATTAACCCCCACAAATATATGTCCCAGCTGTAGCCTGACTCATAACATCACTAGCTCTCCTACCAATGGTGACGTCTAAGCACCTTGTGCTGGGTTAAAGTTTCAAACATTTTCTTACAGAGATTGGGTGATCTAAGCAGTAGAGTCCCTTAAATCAAGGTTCAGAATGGACCATTTCTTGCTGACATGGTACATTTCCTTTTTGCCTTGAGTGAGATTATACAGTACACTGAAATGATACCTTCAGTACTGAATGATTTGGCATTCAAGAGAATTAAAATAAGGCTTTCCTTTATGGTTAAAAGTGAATTACAAAAAAAAAGCATACTGGCAGGCAATTACTCTATAAGCTATAGGAATGAAAGGGATTTCACAATGTGAGTAGTTCAGATTCATATAATGTGAAGAGCTGTTGGCAAGTGGGAAATCACACAGTAATCTAAAAGAGAGAACTGAGGCTATAAATGCAAACACACACTCACACACACAGACACACACAATACGCACACTCACACTTCATAAATGCACTAAATGAAGAAGTTCCAAAGTAAGAACAAAACATTTAGCCCAAAATGTGCTGTTTTAATTTAAAAACAACTGAGAATGCACATAGGATATTTGGCTTATAAGATAATAAATACTACAGGTCTAGAGCTAAAATAAGGGCATCTGCACTCTGTTGACATGTGATCTAATTTAAAATCTAGAATTAATATACAGGATGACTTCTGAAATGCCTTACGAATTGAACTGTAGCCCTGCAAAATCCATGTGTTGAAATGCTAAACTCCAGCACCTCAAAATGTGACCTTATTTGGAAATAGAGTCTTTACAGATAATTAAGTTAAAAATAAGGCAGTTAGGGTGAGCCCTAATTCAATATGACTGAGTGTACATAAAAGTGTCTTTTTAAAAAAGATATAAAACATACAAAATTTATTTTGTGACTTACAGCAAGACTTAAAATTTTGAAGAAATCACCAGTTCAAAATTTTCAGCTTTCTTTGATAACCTGAGAAATAACTAAGTAGTGAACCATTTAGACCCCTTTTCAGAACCAATATACAAACAGGAATTAAAGGTGACTTCATAGATGGGTTCTTAGTTAAGGAAGGCAATATAGCTACAGTCACACTACAACTTAAACTAGCATCCTTCTCATTACTTGTGATGGTTAATTTCATGTTTCAACTTGGCAAGGTCATAGTACTTAGTTATTTAGTCAAACACAAATCTAAATATTGCTCTGAAGGTACAGCACTCCCTCTTCATCTGTGGAGGATACATTCCAAGACCCCTAGGGAATGCCTGAAACCACAAATAGTACTGAACCCAATTACTGTTGATTGGAACATATTTCTTTTCATGTCTTACAGCCACAAATTTAATGCCTTTTCCATCTTAGCTAAGTACTTATCATGCACCATGGCCATAACATTTTCAATTTGAGGTTCTACATCAAAACTAGCACAAATTTCTTTTTCCTTCTTCACAATCTCGTGGATAGAAAATTTATTATTGTAGATCTTAGCAATCTCAACATACAAATTGTTTTCTTTATTTATTGAGTCAAGAAGTTTGACCTTTTCTCAAAGAAACACCTGACAGCATTTCTTTGGCCTATCTGAATTGCCAGTATCACTACCCTTGTAATCTGGGGCCATTATTAAGTAAAATAAGAGTGACTTGAACAACACAAGCACTGCGGTACCATGACAGTAGATTTGATAACTGAGAAGGCTACTGCGTGCCTAAGGGGTGGGAGGGTACAGCATTAATTGTGGGGGTTAATGCTGGACAAAGGAAGGATTCCCATCCCAGGTGGAACTGAGTGAGACAGCTTACAATTTTATCGTGCTACTCAGGACATTGCACAATTTAAACCTTATTTATTTCTGCAGTTTTTCATTTTATATTTTTTAACCATGGGTAACTGAAACTGAGGGAAACAAATTCACAGATAAGGGAAAAAATACTGAATTTTGTACCAGCTAACAAATAAAGGAGATTACACTCAGCAAGTTTGGTGGGGCTCATACAATCAATTTAAAGTCTTAACAGCAAACATCGAGGTTTCATGGAAAAGAAATTCTGCGTTAAGACTTTGGCATTATTCCTGTTTGAATTTCCATCTGTCCAGCGTGCTCTACAGATTTTGGAGTTGCCAGTCTTCACAATCATGTGAAGAATTCCTTTAAAAATACACATACACATAATGATGTATGCAAACCATTTCCTTAAAAAATAAAATGAAACAAAAAAATAAAGATAGAATATATATATATATACATATATATATATGTATACATATATATATATGTATACATATATATATATATGTGTGTGTGTATGGAAAGAAAGAGAATCGTTTTTGTTTCATTTTGTGAAACAGAATGTCACATATCCATTATGCTGTCATGAATCAGTGTACAACTGACAGCGAATAACATTATAAAAGACAGACTACATTTTAAAGTTAGGTAAGGTATCAGCCAGGGTTCTCCAGAACCTATAAATATTACCTATTTACAGCCATTTAAAATGAATATATATATTGTTTATAGATAGAATATATATATATAGTTCCTGTACACATAGATAGAATATAAATATATATA
>NW_022436976.1:3542569-3616063 GCF_009761245.1 Sapajus apella
GATTGCATTCTTTTTTTATAATGTAAGGGCTTGTATTTTGGTTGCAGACACTAGAAGCTGATGCTCTTGATAGCTATGATATTGTCAAAACTCATTCCAGCCATTGTCTGGGCATTCAAAGTGGTAGCACACATCTGTTAACAGAACTATCTCTGGTGTCCCCATAAATGTTTAATTATGTTTTTATAAGAATTATGATTTCTTATGAGATTTTGAAAATGCTCATAAGTTGATAATGACTGCAAAATAAACATAAAGAAACAAATGTGTCAGTATGTCCATTTTCAAAGGATTAAAAAGTCATTCATAAAAAAAGGTTATAGAATAGTGGCTAAATACCCTAATACTTTTGTGCAATTAAATTAATTTTACCTTTTAAGAAATTAGTAAATACAATAACATAATTGTGAGACACCTTTTCATCAAATACCAAAATTCCTCTAAGTGAAGTTTGGACTAGACAGATAAGATTTTAAATTCTTGCAATTTCAGTAAAGACTTCAATTTTTTTGCCATGTACTCAAAAAGGCCTTAAGCATATGGAGCATTATAAATAGTGAATAGGAAAGATTGTTTGACATAGGGTTATCTCCTTTTCATTTATCTCCCTAGACCCATCTCCTCATGTGAATGCCCTCTGGCCTTATTTCCATTGGTAATAATCTGTAATTTCTGCTATTTTCTCTTTTCAATACCACTAAAGAGTCAGATTTTCCTTAGGCCATATTACCTATTTATAGCTGTTTAGAACATTTTATACCAATTGGCACTTTGAAGCTGTATCTGGCAGTGTGTAAGTAGCATTTACAGGTTTTCTGTAGACTTTTATTACACAGTGTGACATTAGATTGATGGACTGTCTCAATCTTATTCCCTGTCAATTGTACACTGATCCATGACAGCATAATGGATATGTGACAGTGTTTGGAAGGGTGAAAGCTACTACAATAACATTTTGGGGAGGATGGATATCAGAGTTCCTTTCAATACTCTTCTTAATTTTCCCCTCACATTAAAAATTTTAAAAGCTGCCAACATTGGATATGCCAATTTTCTTCATCAGAAAAAAAAAAGTAGTACCTGTTTTAGATAAATGGTATTAAGTTTGATGGCAAAATAGCTGTCAATCACGCTGCACAGGGCTATTAGGCATTCCCCATAGCAAAGAGACTTCCAAGGACCCTTTCAGAAGGGAATCATGTTATGCTCCAGTCTGGGCCAAAGGTTATTACATCTAGGAAGTAATTCACAGTTAAGGGAGGAGAAGAAGGGTTTACTGCTCTTAAAGTAGGGAATTACTCAAGACTTGCCTGAGGAGATAGTTGAACCTTCCTCTAAGCAGGCTGTTCCAGGAAGCATGCTTCTGTGACTAGCCAGAGAACCTCTGAACACATGAAGATTTCAAGTCTATTTACTGTTTCAAAGATTCCAGCAGTGTTCTCTCTTGAAAGGCAGGGAAAAAGAGCTGCAAATGCTTTTGCAGCTCTTTTCTCCCTTCTAAAATGTCACAAATAATACCCTTAAGCCTGTGCTTCTTGGTTTCCTTGGTGAGAGAGATTCCAGGAAGCTTCAGGGAAATGGCAGAGAGAAGATGAGTCAGTTGGGGGAGTCAGTAGTAAAGTGAAAGGCTCTGAAGGGAGACAGCCATGACCTACCCTTGGCACTGTTTCAGCATGAGCAGGAGACAAGGTTAACAGAGCTCAGACAAGAGGGTGGCAGCCTATGATATATGACATGGTAAAGGATACAAGATGTCGAGCCTGGACTCAGCAACAAAGAACCAGCCAGGGTTGCATGCTCTCTATTCTGCATCCACAGAGAAGCTCAGCTGAAGGTTTGGAAGCTGTGTGAATCAGTTTGATTTATTTAAACACTACCAAGAATCATAGGATGTTTTTATTTTTGGAAGGGACAGGTACTGTGAAATTTTTATGCATGGGAAATGCATAATATATCTCTGTTCATTGCCATGGGTCAGTGCTAAACACACACACACACACACACACACACACACACACACACACGTGTCAAGGTTCTCTCAAACATTTTGAAGTGAGAATAATATATACAACAAAAACATAACAGAGTCTGAATGTGCCAGTGGATTCAGTTAGAGAACCATAGGGCCAGGACTAAAAAAAATCCTTATCAACACAAGTGTAAGTCTTACACCAAGTTTGTTGAATACTAAGTGTTCAGCTGCAGAAGGGTCAAAAGGGTACTGCAGTCATTATCATAGCATTCTATTGCTCATGGGACTTATTTTCACCTTGTCAAATGTGTTACTTATCCCTAATCCGCAGAGCTAAGATTATCTTCTAATTCAAACCCAGTGTTGATGAGCTGCATCATTCTGATTCAAGTAGGATGTTTGGGCTCTAGATAATAAAAGACCCAATACCAAATACCTTCAGCAATTAAGAATAGGAAGAATCAGAATACTGGATTCAGAGAGGCTCTATCTGCCTACCCTAACAATGTAGACGAATCCTTATCTGCATTGCTTGGCTCTGCTGTCCCAGGATTTCTCTGCAAGATGGCTGCCAGTGACTGGCTCTCAGGCTTTCTCTTTCGCAGCCAGGGAAGTTTGAGATGGCCTTGGAAACATGCAGAGGCCATGGGAAAAGGTAGATGTTATTAATATTAAAAAATGTTTCCAGTAGTAAGAGAAGGGAGAAACGGATACTGAGTGGTAATAAATAGCAAATGTCAACTGCTGCCCCTGTATCACTCTAGTTCCTCTGTCATATTTTATCTTTTGAGTTTCGTGATACTCCGTATTAACGATTATTCGGCCAGTCATTCACTTAGCTAATTAGCCTGTCTGTTCACAAACAATTATTAAGCACCTTCTTTATGACTGGTATGATATAGTAGGGCTACAATGACATGTTTCCACTCTTAAGGAACTCTTACGGTAGTGGAAGCAAAAATATAAACTTGAATTAAAATACAATATATAAGTTCTAATTATGGGGTTACGTACAAGATATTGTGGCAGCATGACTATGCAGGAGGCTGTCAGAGAAGCCTTCACGGAAGCTGGATTTGGACTTCGAGCCCAATAGGGGCTCTTCAAGCTATGAAGGAATTACCTGCAAAAGAAATAGCATGTGCAAAGGAGGAAGTGGGGGTGATAAGTGCTTTTGAGAAATAGTGAGCATTATTCAGTATCTGGAGAGGAGACTGTAGGATAGGAATCATAGGCTTGAAGCATGCAGAAATGGGCAGAGGCCTGTGATTTTCAGCCATGCTAATTGGCAGCCCTGAGCCTCTGCTCACCCCAGTCATCTCTAGTCTTGTACAGTCACAGGAAACTGTTTGTTGGGGACCCACAATGGGGCCAATTCTAACCAGGATTTGTTCAACAAACATTTGCCAAATGTCTGCTGTGAGCAAAATGCTGGGCTACTACAAATGCATGCCACATGTGACCTCACATGGAACCTTTCCATTGGTTGGAAATGCTCATAATATCTCTCTAAATTGTGTCTTCTCTCTTTACATCCTTATTCAATTCCTTTGCTTATTTTCTCTTATTATGACCTTGCCTTTCAAATAACTGAATATATTCAGGCCACGTGTCATAAGCTCTTGTGTTCACTCTTTCTTAGTCTTCAGAGGTACTACCTACTTTACTTTCTTTATCAAACCTTAATATCTATTTTCTGACTATGAGGTTTTCTCCTCCTGTTTCCTGGTTGTAGTGAGTCAGGCCCTCTCACAGGGAATGCCTAGCATTTTCTGATAGATGCTCAGCCAATCTATTCATTGGTTACTTATTTCAGCGTTAAATGTGCTCATGATTCTGCCTAAAGGAGTCTGATATGGTGAGACCCTTCCATCTTCTCTGGTCTTCCTGGTGCTTTGTTCCATCATTCATTACTTCCCTCTTATTATCTCCTTCTCCACTGATTCCTGTCCACTGACATTCAAAAATGATCAGATTAATCCATCCTCCTCCAACAAAGAAACATTAAAAAGTATATATCGATTCTAGTCTCCCTTCAAAATCCTCCTTTACATGAGAGAACAGCTTAGTCTTACCCTTTTTATTTCCTAACTATGCACTGATTCCTTAAACTATTGAAATGCACTTTTTATATAGGGCTGGCCACATAATTTGTGAGGCCCTTTTTCACAGAGCAGGAAAAAGATTTCTTCTTTTCTAATCCTAGGGTTCTTTTTTAACCCATCATAAAACCATTGAATTTATTTGCCATTGAATATCACCTCTCTTTGGCATAAGGATACTCAGAGGCAAGTGCAGACCCTGCCATGTGCCCAGAACACCACCCTGAGATTCACTACACAGGGCATGTGCCTGACTTCTGCCTTCCCTATACCTGTACCCAGGACCTTACAGGGGGCAAGGCAACAGAGGCACCATTTCTTAGGTGGCAGTTGGGTAATGACAGCTGAGAATCCTTCGTAAGGAGGCAGAGAAGCTGAGAGAGGCAAATTACATGTAAACTGAGTCTCCTAGACCCAAATATATGCTCCAATGTCCCATTGGACTTCACTTACAAAATACAACTTCAAAGATAAATTACGAGAGATTTCAAGATGACACTGATTTGCATTTCTCTGATGATTGGTGACATTCTCTATCCAGCCTTAAAAAGAATAAAGTTCTACAATTGCATCAATATGGATGAACCTTGAGGACATTATGCTAAATAAAATAAGACAGGTATAGGACAGATAATCATTTCATTTATATGAAGTATCTAAAGCAGTTACATTCATAGAATCAGAGAGTAGAATGGTGGTTGCCAGGGATTGGGGTGAGGGAAAAAGGGGTGTCACTAATCAAGGTAGACAGTGTCAGTTAAACAAGATGAATAAGCTTTAGCCATCTACTGTACAACATTGCACCTATAACTTGTAATACTGTATTTTCCCTTTAAAATTTGTTAAGAGTTCAAATCTCATGTTGTGTTCCTACCACACTAAAATAAAACTTAAAAAAAAAAAAAAGTCAAGATAGTCACCACAGAACATGAAACCCTAAGCATGGGACCCTGTGAACCTGCGCCGGTCATATTCCCATGCGGCTGCCCTGTTTCTACAACTGACACTCTCACTTTTGCTCTATCTCATTGTCATTATTCAGTATTGATTGCATTTGACACAGTTAATCACTCCTTTCTCCACTAGTGTCTTAGTCATTTTGGGCTGCTCTAATAGAGTACTGGGTAGCCTAACAGCAGAAATTTATTTCTCACACTTATGGAGCCTGGAACGTTCAAGATTAAGGAGCCAGAAGATCCAGTATCTGGTGAGGGCTGGCTTCTTGGTTTACAGAAGGCCATCTTCTCTTTGTGTCCCCAAATCGGGGAGAGCAGAGAGCAAGATTCCGAGTCTCCCCTCTTTTTTTAAGAGCATTAATCCACTCTTGAGGACCCCCAAATTTTAATCTAACTCTAATTACCTCCCAAATGACCCACCTCTAAATAGCTTCACAATGGAAGTTACAATTTCAACATATGAATGGTGGGGTGGACACAAATATTCAGTCCACAGCTACTGGTCTGCACTGTTCTCTTTAATCCACTACTCTCTGTTTTTCACTTTCTTACTTCACTGGCTGTTTCTTTTCAACTAACTTTTCTGGTTTTCCCTCATCTGCCCAAACTCTTATTTCTAGAGTGACTCAGGTCTCAGTCTTGGGACCTCTTCTCTTTATCATTTACTGGTCTTAGGGATTTAAATAACATCTGTATGCTGACATTTCCCAACTTTACATCTATCACCTGGAATTTTGTTTTGAAGTCCAGACTTACATATGCATTTGGACATCCAACAGAGATCCTGACATTTCCACCTAGGCAAGTAAAGGGCATCTCAAACTTAACAAGTCCTAAACAGAACTATTGGCTTTCCTCCTTCCTTGAAATCTATTTTTCTTAGAGTATTCCCCCAACTCAGCAGATGACAATTCCATTCTTCATTTGCTAGTGGCAGAAACCTTTGAATCATTGTTGACTTCTCTCTGTTTTTTTCATACCACACTTTAACTCTCAACAAATCCTATTAATTTTATCTTTAAAATACATCTAGGATCTAACCACTTCTCATTGCAACCCAGCTACCACTCTGGTAAAAGGTGTTATTGGCTTTCCTCTGATTATTAGAATAGTTTTTTATTCATCTCTCTGCACTGCCCCAACAAAAGCTTCTAACAAAATGATCAGAGTCATTTTTTTGAACATGGTGCCAAGTTATGCCATTTCTCTGCACAGAACCCTCCAATGACTGATTTATCTCACTTGACATCAGGGACAAATTCCATATACCCCTTAAGACACTGTGTGACTTGGCCCTGGCCCTGTGCTCTCTCTGTGCTTGTCTCTTGCCATTCTCCTTGCCTTACACAACACATTGGCCTCTCTCTATTCTTCAGTCATGAAAGCAGGCTCCTATTTCATGAACTTGGCACTTGCTGTTTATGCAAAAAAGGAAGTTTAGTGTTTCACATGTGTGAAAGTTCAAGGCTAAAGCTAACATCAGGTAAAGCTCAATCTAGCTATCCAGCAACACAATGAGGAATTTAGCTCTCAGGACTTCAACCAGCTCTCTGCAATGATAGCTCCATTCTCAGACAGCCACTCACCAGAAACTCTAGATTTGCTAACTTAGGAACATTAACTGAAAGAGTGTCTTTCCAACAGATCCAGTAAACATTTTTGAAAGTTCACATTAAAACACTTTGCATTACATGCCCATCTCAAAACAAAAAAAAAAGAAAGAAAGAAAAGTGGCTAAAATATATGGCACTTTGATTGACCAGGCCTGAGTTATGTGCTCACACCTGGAGTCTGTGGGAAAGGAAAGGAAATAAGAAATATGTACTTACCAGAAGGAAAAGATCTTATTTCTCAACATAAAATATATGTCAAATATGGCTATTTAATGGAATATTGTGTTACCATCAAGATCAGTTTTTTGAAGAATATTATGTTTAATGACATAAAAGGCTCATGTATAATGTTAAATTAAAAAGTAGAATATTAAATGACAAACAGTGAATGAATGGGAAAAAGAAAATGTGAATTCTGGAAGAAAATAAATGAGGTGTTAAGTGATTGTCAAGAGAATTTCCTCCCTTGACTGAGAGAACTATGCAAATATTTTATTTTTTAATGTTATTGATATTTTTACCACGATCATGTATTTCACAAAATTATAAATAGATGCTTAGATAAGTACATGAGGATAAGCATAAAATGCAGTGGGACAAAGTGTTCATGAGCTTAGCTTTTGTAGTTTTAACTTTCTGGGTTCTAATTCTGGATTTCCCAATTACTATATATATAAGCTTGTGCAAGTTACTTAATGTCTCACATCTCAGTTTCTTATAGGAATGATAGTGCCTATTTACTTTCTATAAGGTAGGCATGATAATGCCTACTTCATACAGTTGCGGCAGGGAATAAGTGATTCCTATGAACTGTTTGGCCTACATTTGGCTTGAAAATATCATCATCATCAAGGTGTAGACCTGGTTAGAGCTGTGCCAAAAAGCAGAGACATTCTTATGAATGGACAATCTTATGTAAGATTATCCATTCTTAAAGGACAATCATCTACTAACTTTTAAAAACAACTTTTGGATTGGCTTTTATAACCAGTGCCTGAAAGAAGTTGACTGAGTCAAGCCAATTCAAGACAAAAGAAAAGCCCATGGCTTATTTGTACTTTTTGCCAAGAAGTAACTGAGGGTCTTTGTTCAAACACAAGGAATATTAGGTTGCTATCAGTCTAATATTAAAGAGATAAGTTAGGTGGTTTAAGCCATAGCTATGGGCTCCCTTCAGGTAATTCTGCAGAATTCTTCATTTTAGGTTTTCTTTTTTTTAAATTTGCTTCACAGTGAAATCTTTGTGTTCCTCATGTAAACTTCCTCAACCTCTAAGCAGGTGCCTAATTTTTAAATAAAAATAATTTTCAACTTTGTGCCTATCAGATGAGAAAATTAGAGAAAAATGTCACTGGCTGCTGCCTGTCAAATAATTGGAGTCCTTGTGAACGGCCCCTAGATGACACAGCAGTGTTAAATAAAAGATAAAATGGAAACAAGACTCTTTGAATAATACTGGCTGAATGCAATTTTCTTCTTGAACTAGGGCACTGCTGATCTGAAAACCACAAATTTTGGGGAGTCATGCAGGGCCCTAGACTTTGATTGTATAGTTAATAAAGGATAAAAAAAACTTCATCTCATACAGTTGATGATATGCAAAACAAACTCAAGATGTTTAGTGACAGAGTTGCAAGAATTCCAAATAAAAAATGAAACAGGAGCCAAGGCTGTTTTTTTAGCTATTCACAAACTTACACCTATAGAGTCAGATGGTGTTTTTTTTTTTTTTTTAACCACTGGACTGAGGTTTTGGGCCAGAAATTTATTTTTAGATATTAATTCTCACGATGTCTGTGTCATCTTTATATTTCCAGAAATTTATCTGATAACAAAGTTAAATGCTAAGGAGTTTCATACATCAAAAAATCACTGTATCCAATGAGTGTGTTTTAGGAAGACCCCTCCTTCCTGTGCCCCCCAATTTTCCTCTGCTATCATTGCCCTCTGTGTCAGATATACATCTGACTCCATGGAAACCACTTAGTTCAAGGCTCCTTAACATCTTGTGTTCCTTCCCAGAATTGTGAAGTTTGAGTTCGAGAAAAAATAAATACATTTTATATTTGAAAATGTATTTGTACTAAGCACATTCTTTTACCAATATTGATGATGGTAAAAGGTTAATGAAAAATATATAAGGAATGAGCCAGCCATTAAGACTCCAGGCAGAAAGAGAAATGTCTGGCCAGATGATGTAATTCCAACAAGATAAAAGGGGTTAAGACTCCATTTAATCAAGTAGAGCAACAGGAAGAAAACTTCCAAAAATTAGGTTTGATAGCTGTAAGCAAGAGAGAAACATAGCATCATTTTTAAGAATGAAAGAGGAAATTTCAGAGATGCAGCAAAGAAGTGACCAATGAGATGAATCTTGCCTGGGTGGCAAGATCCATGGTGCTTCCTGCCAGATTGTGCCTATAATTGCTACCATCATTTTAGAAAGAAGTCTTGAAAACATTCTCTTAATGTATATATTTTTGCTTCTTTTTGCTAAATTCTGGGAATATCCTTGGATGTGGTAAGGGTCACTGAACTTTTTCGTTTCAATTTAATGAAACTCTTTTATTTATGCTAAGATTCTGTCAATGTGAATATTATTCCATGCTTTCAGCGATCACAGAGTGTTTCTGCTCTGCTTATTACATCTTCTTAATGAAAAGAACTTTGCTATGGTCTTGACCTTTTTTTTTCTCCCCAGATTATTTTCAGCCAGACTAGGCCATTTGAACTTGAATCTGTTTCTTCTTTGTGCTTGATCAAATCTGTAATGGGGTAGGGGTTAGATATGGGAAAGGGAAGAATAAAGACCTGTGCTGTGAAAAGTAGTAGATGAGTTTAAAGGTGGCTTGACCCATAAACCTTTAATTTTATCAAGCTATGACCTTTTTTCCCCTTAGAAATTATTTATGAGCAGAAATGGAAATTTTATTCTACTAATATAATTAGGCCATTCAGGGATAAGAATGCAAGTTCCTTGGCCTTTGGGTAATGATCTTTTTTGACTGATGCTATCACCTGATCTGCAAGAAACTCTACAGGTCACTGATAGCCAGTGGGGAGGTACAAAAGAGGAACCAGGATTGCAGAAGCAGAGATTGGCATTTAGGAGTAGAGCATTTATTCATGGTATATATTTTAGGCTACATTATTGAGATTTACTCTCAAGAAAACAATTTAAAAGCTGAGTCTCAAAGAGATCAGGGCACTTAAGACTTGAGTAGAACCGTACATAAGGCTTATCATGCTTAGTCAGTGATTTAGAGGCTTTTAAATCATCCATTTTAGGGACCAGGATTGATTCTGGACCTTGAGATAATAAAGAAAGGCAGTGAACATATCTAAAGGCAAAGATGAATAAACTGAGCACACAAAAATTGCCAAGCAAAACTGGGATATGTGCATGTTTATTCTTATAAAATTACTGTCTTTACCAAACTTTATTTGGCTTAGTTGAATTCCACAGATAGCTTCCACATATTTATCCTAGAAAAACAACAGGTTGCTGAGATTGAGAAATAAGATAATCAAGGTTAGGACTTCTGGGTCATCCTTAGTTCTAAATGATCCGTCCTTGATTTAGAGAGAGAGTCATCCATTGCCTAATTCTTTGATTGAGGAAGCCTACAAACAGATGATGATCTCTGCTTGGGTTGGGTTTTCTGGAAAGGAGGCTGATAGACTAGACTGTGAGGTGAATCAACAACTACAGAAGGGAGAGTAAGGAAGCAGGCTTTGGCAGGAGTAGCGTAGTTGCGATGCTGGCCTAATAACAACCTCAGCCCATGACCAGGCTCGTGGAGATACTTCAGCGCTAAAACCATCTCTTAATGTTGTCATGCATTGGTTGAAATGACCTGGCATTTATATAAATACTCCATCAGTCATTTGATGTGGGCTGCTCTCTTAAGGGCATTGCCGTGGGCAAGAAAGTTCTCTGCAGCTGAAGCCATCCCTGAAAGGACTGCCACCTGACACTTACCTGCCAACAGCAACTTTGGCAACTGGGGCAAGCCTTTCTTGAAGGGGAATTTAAACAGCAAGTTCTTTCTCAAAAGGGGATCTAGAGAGGGCATCACCGTGGCCACCACAACTTCAATTTCTGTTATACTAACCTGTGTTGGATAGAAAAATGTTGCATATAAAGGTGGATCTTTTGGTCTACAGAAGATTCATTAAAGGAAAATTTATCGTAATTTCTGTGTAAATCTTGGATGTAATGTTAATTCCTATAAAAAATGTTTTCTTTATAAAAGAAGGCTTTCTAGTGATTTTCCCCCAAGTAGTAGTATAAAAATGCCTTGATCATAGAAAATATATATATATATTTTCATGGTTATAGACTTATTTCTTCAAATCTGGGGGCTGTCAGTTGAGAAAACTTTCCATCAAGAGAACCTCAGGGCAGCTTTAAGTCTGTATGCACAGCAGTGTAGTCTACTTCAGTGGGTTAAAGATCCACTTAAGGTTTAATAATTTCAAGGAAAGCAGTTTGAAGACCCAGTATCTAGGACAAAGGGGTCTCTAATATTCTGTAAGTATAACTCATCTGGTACAAGTTCTACCCCTAAAAGACCATTCATTTTAAGTAGATTTTTCTGCATATTCTTATGGTTGTAACCAAGGATCACAGTTGGAAAACAAAAAGAAAGAGCATTGTCTGCCTGACCAGTGACACAGAATTTTGTCGAAGTGTAGGAAAGCAGGTAAAGAATATCCCTTTAAAGGCCTTCCCTGGGCAGAGCTCCTTTGCAGAACTCTCCTGTACTCTTTGGTGACCGTAGGTGATTCTATGCTACCTAAACCTAAAATCAGCATCTGGGAGAGCATACTGAGTTGATCTCATCCAAGACAACCTACGATTTTCTTTATTAATTCCTTATTTAGCTGAACTCTAAATATTATTAAACATTTGCTTATGAACTGCCAGAGCACCATGCTGTTCAACAGATGAGGTTGGTGTGTTTTAATTTTATGCACTCTGAACGTGCTTAGTTTAGCTCCTTCTCTGCACTCCACATTCTTTTAAATTCCAGATATTGGAAAGAGTTTTCCCTTATAATTCAAGGCACAGATTTTCTTAATTTTTTTCTGGTGGGGGGCAGGGGATTGATTTGGGGACGTGTGTGAAAGTTGGAGGATTATAGGGGTGGAATGGGTTATGACACATTTTCATTTGCAGCTGCTACGACTCCCTAGCCTTAATCCAGCCCAGAACTCAGCGGAAACTTAACACCACTCTGGTGACCCTGGAATTGCACCAGAGTCTGAAATCACCAAATAAGGTAAGTCGTTTGTCATTTGAGCCATAAATATTTACATCCACTAGTGACAAATGTATAAAGAGTGTGGAGTGACTGTGTAATTTCAGCTGCCCTCCTCAAGCCTGTCAATAGTTTCTCTTATCTCTTGAAAGCCCCAATGACTGACTTCTGCTAGTTGAATAAGAATGCACTCTGCAGCTTGTTAACCTGCTTTAATTGTTCATTATGACCACATTGGTCACCTAGAAAGTTTTTATTTTCCATTGAAATTTAGGGCCCATTACACACATTTGTTGGGACTGGAAACCATTCAGCCCCCTCCTGGGTCTCCCTCATTCCATCATATGTTCTATCCCATTGTTACTAAAAATCCAAGAGATTATCCCATTTTTTTCTTCACTTTACTGAACTAAATAATTCAGTGTTGTTCTCCCTCGCATACCCCCACTCCACCCCGCCTGTATATAAGTGACTTAGGAGCTTAAGTCTTAATAATATCTCTAAGTAATTCTTAGACATAGACTGATAGTTCCCAAACCTTAAAAAGTGACCATACCACAAAGTGCTTATAATGTAAAAGTATTTTCCAACAAGCACCTAGAAAAATCTTTCAAATCGTATGAAACTGAAACTGATTCAGTCTAACCTAATGAGCCTGAAACTGATCATGTAAAGCACATCCTGTTTTACTCTTCTATTAAGATGTGGACTACTAAGAAAAGTACAAAATCAGTTAAGATCATGCTATTGGTCTTTCAGTCACTAAATCATTACGTTGAGCTTGCATTTTTATATATTTACCAAATAAAGAACTGCAAGGCTCAGAGTGATAAACACATATTTAAATGAATTTGAAATATGAGAACTGATAATATTGAAAAGTTTGGATAATTCAACTTTAAAAGGCCTATTTTTTTTTTTCTTTTGCTGTAGGAATATGTTAACTGCTATTGACTGACTGCATATATACCTTTGTCATTAGGTATAACCTCAAAGAAAAATGGCTGTAGATATCCCTGAAATGCTATAGTGGTTTGGTGGCTGAAATTCAATGCTTAATTGATAACTAGATTTATCAGCCTCTGTAGGATTTTTCCTGTAGGGAGAATTTGGGTTTAGCAAGAACTTAAACAGAGCCTCAGAAACAACTTGAGTTGATAACTTGCAGAAATGTGAACCACACCTGAAAAGAAAGACTCAACTATCATGATCTCTTAAAAGTTTTCTAACACTCCGGCTCAATAAGGGCTACACTTTTCTTGCTCCCATACCGTCTTATTTATATTCCCATTACAGCACCACACTGGAATTTGAGCTCCTTGATGAAGGAGTCTGTTGGTTTGTTACAAAAATCTCTAAAATTCAACACAATACTTTGCAGATAATTTGAGCCCAAAAAATACTAATTGAATAGATGAATGAGAAGGGAAGTTTAGAAAGAGAAACAGGAAACGATCTTAAGAGAGGGAGTGTTTTATCTTTAAAAATTAGAATTGGCAAGTGTGTGGAAATTAGCCCTTTCTTCTCATCTTTCTTATTGCTGCCTGCTTTTGTGTGTGTGTGTGTGTGTGTGTGTCTGTGTGTGTGTGTGTGTGTGCCTGTACATGATAGCAACCGATTAGGACAGCTCTAGTTTTAATGTAGCAGTGACTCAGAGAAGATTAAGCTAGCTTAGACTGCAGAGAAACAGAACTGACTTAAGGAGACTTGTATTTGTATCCTTAAAAATTATTTGGAATCTAGACATCCAAAGTTAACAGCCATGTACACAAAATAATTTTCAGTAACACATGGCTGCCATCCAGGGCTGAGAGCATAACTCACCTCTAGTGTACAATTACCTATTGACCTCCTGTTTTGCTTTCAACTTTCCAAATATTCAGAGCCCTTCTAATGCTTTCTAGCTGAACAAAGTTCTTCCCTTACCACTGGTGCTTACTATCCTTAATGCTTTCAAATGATCTCTTCTTCCTCTCTGCCCAGCAAAACTCCCGTTACCGTAATTACTTATTTTCAGCTTGACATTCATGTGATTATTAAAATAATTGTCACTATGACTTACAGATTTCATCTTCCCAGGATATTTACTTTTAAAAGGTGGAGTTTTCTAGTCCAAACTAATTTCCAAGTGCTCAAATATTTATATGAGAAGAGATATTTTAATCAGAATGACTTCTGGTGGCTCTTTTCTACACAGCCCTCCCCTGACTAGGCACCCACTCCCATAATCATTCAATAACCCCACCTAATAGTACAATATAGAAGTCAACATTGTTCAGCTTCATCTGGTCATACTCTGCATTTCCTTAGGTTTTTTTTGGCAAGTGGCTTTTTACCCTGAAATCTCAGTAGAAAAAGATTATAGTTAGACAAATGCAACAAAGCTTAAAAGGGTCATCATTCAAAATAGGAATCACAATGGATAAGTCTTTGGTGTCACAGCCAACATTCCCCAGAAGCAGACAAACTAAGAGTAAGACCTAAGACTTGTGTGAAATCGTTTAGCCTCTTCCTTATCATTTTCTTATCTGTAAAGTGGGAATAAGTGTTGTTATTTGGATTCAGAAAGTAATATATGTGAAAGTGCTGAGTCAACAAGCATATAATTACTAGATCTAAAACATTGCTATTAGCAATCAATAAACACCTAAATAGAACACTTAACATTTGTTATTCTTGAGCCAATATTTTCTCCTATGAAGAATGAGTTCTGAGAAAAGAAGGCATCTTATTAATCTTTTTTTGCCTTTACAATACAATTTAGTGTTAAGATTTCAAAATAAGAATCAAATTAATTTTCCATCTTTGTTCTGCCTCATACACTTATTTTGCTTTACTTTTTTAGAGTTTGGGAATAAATACTAGAAGGTAGTATATGTAAGATATATGAAGAACTCATAAATTAGTTGGTGCACAGAACTCCCTAGTAATAATTGAAATCCCTCAAAGCCAGCCTTAATGGTGCTTTTTAAACAAATAGACCATGGGAATCTCACTGAACCTTGGTTTTCATACTGTATGAAAGGGGTACTTCAACCATTTATTCAAGAAATACCATTAAGCACATTTTATATGTTTAGCATCAGTGATGAAAAATATAAACTCTGCCCTTGCCCCTGAGGGTTGACCTGCCCTGTCTATCACTAAAGAATTTTGTGAAGATGAAAGTAGACATATAAGAATGTGATTCAGCAAATGAAAAACTATCAGTAGATACAATTAAGTCATCACCATGCAAAAGGCTACTTATAAGGATGGTAAACAGTGATGTTTAATATTCAGTGAACATATAACCAAAGGAATAGGCTTTAAATGTCCTTAAAGAGCTTGCCAAGAGGGTCTATGAAAGTTCTGTCTCGTGTGTGTGTGTGTGTGTGTGTGTGTGTGTGTGTGTGTGTTTGTTTGTTTTAATAAACAGACTTAAATGCCAAAAAGTGGGCAGGAAGACTACTTAAATTTCTTCCTACTTTTCCTTTCTGTGATCCTATGACAGGCAGATGGTGGTAACAATAGCTGAATATTACATTGAAAATTAATGGTACCCTGTCTTTATTTTATCTGAAGGTGCTCTAACCAGAATCTTTGTAAGTAATCACGTGCAATTTAAATAAAGCCATTTCAGTTAATTTCTTTTGAACTTAAAATCTCTGGGCATGTACAATGACAAACTCCTCTTTATGAAACCTGATTTAAATGATGATACATTAGTAAACTAGATAATAATTTATGTTAATAAATTTTCACAGCCTTAAATTTCAATGAAAGAACTTGCAATTGAATATTAAAGTGCTGAGAAAAATTATGTTTGGGCACTTGAATGAGCAAAAAATGACCATATGCCATTTGGTTTGAGTCATACATTTTGTGTTGAAATTAGGTTCTGAGTGAGTTGTTTGCAATAGTTGCAGGTTTTCCATTTGCAAGAAGGCAGATTTTTTTTTTAATTTCATCAATATCCTTTCTTTCCTTATTGCCCTTGAAAGGCCCTAACAGTTCTAGTTACACGTGTGTGTATAATGTTTCTACACTGAGTTGATTCATTATATTGTCTCAAGCTTATTTCCGACAAGACTTCTACCTGCTTTAGTACACTGGAAACCTGTTCTATGTGACTTGAGAGAAAAAAAAAAAACTGTGGATTAGAGTGTCATGAAGAAAACATATTGCATATCCCGAAACACCTAATAAGGTTGAGGCTTAGAGGGTTCTCGAAAATATTAGTGACACAAGAAATGTCTTTGGGAATATCTTCATCTTATATATATGGGGTTTTTTTTCCTGAAGTGCTTCATTATTTGTGTATTATGAACTGTTCATAGGACTTGGCTTAGGTCCTCTCCTTCAGGCACTTTCGTCTCCAGTGACCTCTTAAAGCGGTCTTAGCACATTCACAGGGCTTTTCATTGCAGTCCAGCCTGTTTGTAAAAATGATCCATCAATATCATGTTCAGATGACAGTCTATGTAGAACCTGCCTTGCTTAAGCAGCCTGTCTAATGCTGAGAGTGTAGAATTCTATCCAGGAACGACATCTTGAATGAGTTTGGGTTGGGGCATATTGTATTCTTCTTCAAAACTATTTTTTCTTCTTTTCAGACATTTCCTTGCTTTTACAAGGCTGTAAAAATAGGAACACATTATTCTTTCCTTGGAAATGATGCTGGCCCCAGTTTTGCTCTTCTCTGGGGTGCAAGATAATTAAATCTTCATGCAAAGAAGGAAATGTTTACAAAGTCATGATTTTGATGTCATATACTATATTCAACCCCAATATCTATGACAGCCCATCCAACCTCTCCTTCTTAAAATCAGTCAAATTATATGAGCTGACATTTATGGGGGCTGTCATTTATAGGACTTCATTGTTGTTTTCTGCAATAACATGTAAAGGAGTTCTCCAAAAGGCAGTTTCACAACTGTTACCCACATTCTGACTGATTCCTATACTTGCAGGAGAATACATGACTAATTAGACTGAATTAAAAATAGCCAAGAAAGCTGTCAGTGACAGATATATATTACTCCATCTACTAGTTCTGGTCCAGATTCTGAAGATATAGCATACTCTCCTCCCTTTTGCAGCCCTTAATTGAGCTTCAAGTTAGTTTTATGTATTTTTGAAAAGTATTAATCGTTCCCCCAAAAACACTCACTTTTTCTTCTTTTTAACATTACTATTCCACTAGTAATCTTTTCCTCTTTCAGGGTAGGCTGAACTGACACACAGCATGTGCCTTTTTCCCTAGATATGAGGCTGTTGAAAGGGGTCTGATCATTCCTTTTTTGCCTTCAGTACTCCTCACTGCATACCCTAAGTCAGCTTATGTTTTTAATAGTCAAAACACAAACAGTTCCCCCAAAATATGACTTCATATTCTGGGAAACTGAGAAGAGGAGAACATCCAGGAAGAATATAAAATATTGCTTGCCACACGTCTTTGTAGTCCACAGTAATCCCAACCTCTCATTCTAGAGGGTGGATGGTTTAAACAGCTTACTTGTTTGTCAAACTTGCAAAGACTGACTCCACACTTGGATATGTCCTTGTGCAATGTCTATGAGTATATTACTCACTATAATTACATCTATTTTTTTAAAAACAATCTGTATGCCAAGCCTTGAATTATATATATTCAGAATTTCATCTATTGTTAATGCTCTCAACAGCTCTATGAGGAATGAACTATTACTTTCCCTATTCTACAGTTTTTTAAACTGAGGCTTAAAGAGATTTTATTTTTCTAAGATAAGAGAGCTAAAACATAGCTAAAAGAGGACTATGTAGGCCAGTTTCTTCTGCCCCAAAAGGCCTATGATCTTAAATGCTTTATTGCATTGCATCCTTACAATCACAAGGTAGGAAAGACTGATTTTTAAATCATCACTTTATAAATGATGAGAGTAGATCTTATGAGGTAGTGCTTGTTCCTTATTATTTAACAGCAGTCTCAGGATTCTAATGTGAAGTCTTCCAACCTTCAGTCCACATTCTGAGCAGTAAGTCCTCTAGTGATAACAGCAGATCCTTGAAATAATCATGTTAAAATACATTATACAGATAATGTTCAGGTTTCATATCTGTCTACTACCTTGTACCTCACCTAACAACTAATCAACCATTCATCATTTCTCACATAGTAAGATACAAAATCCTGAAATTCAAGAGTAAAAATAGCTAGAACCCACTTTACCTTGGAGTTTCTGTCCTACTTCATTTCTACACAAATACTCCTATCTATCATATCCCTTTACTTTCATCTTACAGAAAAGCCTGTGTGCATTTTTCATTGTACAGATACTCCTGTTTGTTCCTCTATTTACTTTTCTCCAATTCTAAGAATTATAATTATCGTTATGTTCCAAAGGAGGTAACTGAGGTTTGTAGAGGTAAATTGTTTGAGTAATTTAAATTGTAACTTCCTTGAAGAAGGCAGTGGAGAGATCATAAGTCTGGACATAAGAGAGAACGAACAACAGATCTTCATTCTGAAAATTATTTATGCAAATTTGGTCAATTTCTTCCATTTCTCCTCCTTTGAAAAATTGGAGTAATAATATCCTACCCAATGAATTGGAAGGCTCAAATGTGATAATGTTAGAAAAACGCCCAACACATAGTAGACTCAAAAATGTTTAGTTTTCTTTTCCTTTATATCCCATAAAATTGCCCCAAAAGAGTTTGCTGTTAGCCACAACATTTTTAATTCATGGGTTTGTTAAGATAGAGAGGAGCCTGAGTAAACTGTCTTTTGACTGACACTTAAAAATGCTTAAAGTCTGTTCAGTGATGTGGATTCAAAATGGAATGAAGCTGTTTAGAAGCAATGTAAAGTTCAGCCACTATGGAAAACAGTTTGGAGATTTCTCACAGAACTTAAAGCAGAACTGCCACAACCCACAAATCCTATCACTGGGTATATACCCAAAGGAATATAAATAGTTCTACCAGAAAGACACATGCACCCATATGGTCATTGCAGGATTATTCACAATAGCAAAGAGACGGAATCAACCTAGATGCCCATCAGTGGTGGACTGGTTAAAGAAAATGTGGTACATATATACCATGGAATACTATGCAGCCATGAAAAAATGAAATCATGTTCTTTGCAGCAACATGAATGGAGTGGGAGATAATTGTCATAGGCAAATTAATACAGGAACTGAAAACCAAACACTACAAGTGGGAGGAGGGAGAGGATGTTCCCTATTATTTAGTAGCAAAACTATCAGGTACCTATCGAGCACTGTGCTCACTACCTGGGTGACAAAATCATATGTACACCAAACCACAGCAATGCACCCCTAAATTTAAAGTCAAAAAGAAAATTTTAAAAATCTCCACTTTTCACAATGCCCTCACACTAAACCATTCCCTTATTTCTTCATGAAGGACTCTCACTCTGGAATGTAACATTGGAAAGAAGAGAGAGAAAGAGAAAGGAGTTACCTGATGAAAGCACAGACCTTTATTTGTAACCATGAGGAATCTGGGGTGTGTCATTAGGGTTCAGGCCGGAGAGCTTTTTTAAGGCACCATCTTCAGACACTGTTCCCTCTAACACAGTTTTGTTAGATGATAATAGAGACTGGATTTGCATTATAATAAAGTTGTTTATACTATACCATACTTCAAAATTTTAACAACCATATAAGTTAAACATTCAAAATTTCAGTGGATAGTGTTTGACAGAAAGACAGGAGGAAAAATATCTAAATCACAAAGCTTTCAATTCCCATATTTTAAGGCTTTGATGTATTTTCTTAGACCTGTCTCTCAGCCAACAACAATAATAGTGGCAATGAACTGTTATAGCTCTCTTATAGTGAGCACCACTGTCCCGTTCATAAAGAAGAAACTGAGGTTGAAGGATTGAAGTGTGTTTCATGGTCTCAGTGAATGAACTGAATTGTGCCAGACACTAGAAAATGTGTTCTCTTTCTTTTCTAAATCAAAGCAGCATTCTGGTTATATGATAACATCCTTATCTGCAATCTCTGCCTCTCAGTCTTGATAACCACAGAAGGAGATGATATTTTTTTCTCTCTATGCGAAATCAATTTAATACTTACAATTCTTGTATAAATTTTATTAAGTAAACTTCCTTGTGTAAGAGACATAGGGATATTCAGAAATCATTTCCTAAAAAATTCTTTTACCAGTAATTTGTAAAGGTTGCTGGGTTGCTAAGCTATGGTTAAGGCATTACTAAGAGTTGTGTAGTTTTGAAATGAAATTAGTAAAGTGGAAAATTACTCCCTATTCAGTTCTAGTTACTCAGGTCACCAACTATATGGTTTCCTCAGTGCCAATTTTTTTCCCTGCGACTTTATGGTATATGTTGAGCTTCAAGGATAAATGGAAACTTTACTAAGTGACTGAACTTGACTTTTCCAAAATAGAGAGTGGCTTGTGTATCTGTCAGGGTAGGCTAGGTTTTGCTGTGGTAACAACGCCAAAAGCTCAATGATCTGACACAATAAATAGATTTTCTACTCAGGCTATGTGATCAAAAGAGGTCAGCAATAGGACTCTGTTTGTTATAGCAATCCAAGGGACCCCCATCTCATAGATGCTTCAGCCTCAATGCTTAATGCCACAATGGTATGCTATGTGCTGAGTGGAAGGGTGCATGGATGCATGGCGCATCACACATTGGCTCTTACACCTTCCCCCTGGGCGAGACCTCCATCACTTCTATTCATTGTTTCACTGGCCAGAGCAGACCTCATGACCATGCCTAATTTCAAAGAAGGAAGGGAAGTACAATCCCTTATTTGCCTGGAGGAGGAGATCTGGATTATATATAAATAGCCCTAGTGCTCACCATAGCAGGCATTCCAGCTTCACTTTCCTGCTGGTTTGAGATCATTTGCTTGGCTTCTATGATAAATAGAGGTCAACTCATTCACATCAGAAGAGGCTGCACTCCTCTGTGCCTAGTCCAAGTTGGCCTGCAACTTTGTGTAACCTGCCATGGCTTAATCATCTTGCTTAGGATATGAACTTGTTTCAACTCTTTGTACAAGCTCTCTGTGAATGAAAACAAGTAAATCTTATGTATTGGTAGAGAAATGCTAAAGTTACCTTTGGTAAGATGCTTGGTAAATGTCAGTTGTTTAGGCCCCATGAATTTCTCCTTATTTCATCCACTGCACTTCATTTTGACTGGCTTGCAAGTAATAGGATGAGCATGAAGACTAGAATTGCTTTCCAAATTTGAGAACTGCCACTCATTATCTTTTTAGTATATACTCTCTTCTTTCTCATGGAAAAGATGAAGGTAAGATCTAGTGATAATTACTTCAGCTATTTTAGGAGTAGTTGCTGGAATAATTTTCTAAATTCAAATACTGCAAATATTTGAGTTTTGGCGTTGTTACCAAAGGTTGCTGGGTTGCTAAGCTATGGTTAAGGCATTACTAAGAGTTGTATTGTTTTGAAATGAAATTAGTAAAATGGAAAATTACTCCCTATTCAGTTCTAGTTACTCAGGTCACCAACTATATGGTTTCCTCAGTGCCAATTTTTTTCCCTGCGACTTTATGGTATATGTTGAGCTTCAAAGATAAATGGATTTCTCAAAATTTAAAGTCTTATTAAGAAATATGTACATTACCCACTGTTTTTAATGCATCATTTTGGTTTGAGATCTGAGGACTGATTGTTATATACAAGCTTCTTCTGAAACACGTCAGCCATCTTAATGTAATTTTCTGTAAATTAATTGTTGTATCATTAGATAATGTGCTGAAGAGTACAGCAACATCATAAGAAATGGCATAAACTCTTAAGCGCTTACAGGGGTTGTCATTTTTTTTCATATTCTGTAAAAATAATTAATGCTTAATTCCTTGCCACCATCCGTTCTGTCAATTTGAATTGCAGGTGACACTCAGTGATTAAAATTTTTAAGTGCTGACATTTTTATATTCTAATTTCAAAATTCATTGATATATATTTGCTGAAATTGATGTGTTAGCCTTGCTTATTTGAGCCAGCTGGTCCAACATAGAAATGTTTTTTGAAGATTTTAAAATACCAGGCTTAATAAGTTCTTTAACTACTTTTTCACGTTTCATTAAATTACACTTGGAAGTGCCTGCTGATTAGCCACTTCACAGAAAAAGAGAAGTTAAAGTTATTAAAACATCTTCAATGCCTTAGAGGAAGTATGTTATTTAGAGAAATAACAAAAACTGAATTGCTTATAATTTTACTCATTGAATGTTGTCCTCTTTCCATCCGCCTTCCTTCAATAGTACTGTAAGTACAAAAAAATCTTGTACTGTACTTAAAGGATTTTGTTCTTTATTCTTGTGTATTTTTTAAATGCTAATAGTCCACATCTAAATATAATTTTTTGTGTACTGAGAATATGTTCTTAGAATTAGCTTTATAACATATACCACATCCTTATTACTTGGCATTTTTAGACATGAGAGGTATCACATGTATACCAACATGTATTATCAATTTTCAAAAAATTAGAACAGGAAGAACTTTAAGCTTTAGACTTCACATAGTGCAATTTCTCTTTAATGATTCAGAAAGAATTTAAGGATTAAAATGTCACGTGGTCAATATTATAAACTTAATTTGTCTTCAATACATCTTTATTTTTAGAGATACCAAATGAATAGGACACTCAATTAACTGTAATGTATTCATTTTAGGAATTCTAAATTAGAGAAGTAATTCTAAAAATGTGGCCCCTAGACCAGAAGTGTCAGTGTCATCAGATAACTTTGAGCCTTTCTCCAGACCTACTGAATCAGAACCTGGGGATGGGGCACTGCACTCTGTGTCTATCAAACGCTCCAAGTGATTCTGTTGCAGATCAATTTGAGAGCCAATGATTTAGAAATTTACTATGGACTAAAAGAAACATAAGCTGACAAACTTGATCCTTGGTTTTATTGACTAGAGGGTAGCAATGCCAGGTATTGGGCAGTCCCTGTAGGGTAAAGTATGGGTCTTAAGTCACAATAAATTTGGAAGGAAAATTCTTGTCTTCAGTAAGGTCATCAAGGCCTCACAAATAACGTAATTGCTGATTAAAATTGTTATGAACACATAACCACAAAACAATCCCTTCAGCTTGGTTTGGCTTTAGTTTTAAGATATCCCAGATGGGTGGGAGTAATTCCATGGCTTTGGTGGTTACAGATTCCCTATGTTGCGAAGGAGGTTCACTTGGATTTCTCTGGCATGAAATAGGGGGTGAGGGAATACCCAAGGTTTTTAAAGATTTGAACTAAGGACAATTGCAGGCATTATAAAGAACATTAATTGAGCGTAATTTTACCACATAAAATACAAGATGCTGTGTTAAATTTGAATTTAAGGTAACCCACAAATAAATTCCTTAATATGAGTATGTCTGATGACATATTTTGAGTGTACTTGTTATTTATCTGAAATTCAAATAAACACAGCATTTTTATTTGCTAAATCCGGCAATTTTAATTGAGTGTCTCCTATGCCCATCTAATCTTTCCAATAAAATATTTACTATATTTAGTTGAACTTGATATCTGCTGTTGTGTTGCTAGGTTAATTTAAATTTTAAACTTATCAAATAACATATTTGTCTATCAGAGTGTTGCCAAAGGAGATCAACATTTGAGTCAGTGGGCTAGGGAAGAAAGACCAACCCTTTAGCTGGGTGGGCACTATCTAATCAGCTGCCAGTGAATATAAAGCAGGAAAAAAGACATGAAAAGGCTAGACTGGCTTAGCCTCCCAGCCTACTTTCTCTTCTACTGGGTGCTTCCTGCCCTCAAACATCAGACTCCAAGTTCTTCAGCTATGGAACTCGGACTGGCTTCCTTGCTCCTCAGCTTCTAGATGGCCTATTGTGGAACCTTGTGACCATGTGAGTTAATACTTCTTAATGAATTCCCCTCAATCAATCAATCAATCAATGCATTGGTTCTGTCTCTCTAGAGAACCCTGACTAATATAGAAAGCATAGGTTGGCATTACCTGCAGTTAGCCTCATGACTGGCTGGCTAGTAAACCTTAGTATTTGCAGTTCAGTGTGAATAATTGAAACTAGTCCTATGTTTGGAAAAAAAAATCATTAATATAGCTTCTTCTCCTATAACTCTTTGAGTCTAAGGCATTCTCTCCATATGTGCTGTATTAATTTATTTTCTGTTGTCATAATAATACCAAATCTGAGTAACTTACAATAAAAGATTTATTTGGCTTATGGTTCTGGAGGCTAGGCATCTTGTGAGGGCCTTTGTAATGTGTTGTTCCATGGCAGAAAGCAGAAGGCAGAAGGTAAGTGAATACACAAGACAGAGAGATAGAGAAAGGAAGCAGAACTACCTTTTATAATAGACTTAGTCTTGTGATAACTAACCTACTTCCAAAATAATAGTAGTAATCCATTCATGATGGCATAGACTTTATAGCATAATCACCTCTAAACTTAATATTGTTACAATGGCAACTAGATCTCAACATGAGTTTTGGAAAAGATATTCAAACTCTAACACGTGCTAAGGTTTGGCTCTCCCTCCACTACACAAAAATGAGTGTTTCCTACTCCTGTAATCATCATTGTATCTTTATGCAATCATCTTCTGTTTTCATGCAGGCCTTTCTTCAGATGGTTTATGTGTAAATGAGGCAGGGAAATCTTATAAAAATGGCAAAGACCTATTATGTCCCCTACTTTTGGTATATGTGGGCTAAAATAAGGGGACTTGGAGAAAAGGGTCATCAGCAATGTTGTTATTATCCTTATGATATAGGATTATATCAATAAAGCAAGAGAATCTAAGTAGCTAATTGAAAATTAAATTTGAATTATCGGGACCATCTTTTGGCTAGGCTTCCACCAAGAGCGTTAAGAACCAAGCTTTCAGATCCCTGCTATCAAGGATATGAAAGAACAATCATGCATAAGAATAGTCAAGGCAGAATCCTAAATGGTTTATATAGTCCCCACTCCTTTCATCTTGTTACCTGGGAAGCAGCCAAAGGGAATGATCTCTTTCAGAGACAGCCATATTCAATGACCAAACTGCCTTACTAAGGAAGAGTGAGAAGAGTAGAGTTAGAAGTTTTCCTATGTTGATTTTTGAGGAGATCTTTTCAATGCTCAAACTGACCAGATGCCTGTGGATGTTACAGAGCATAGGGGCCGTTGAATACATTGACCAGAGCTCTGTAACATCACAAAGCTGAAAAATGTCACAGATTAGTATCAATAACCATGGCAGTGTGGCCAGAGTTGACTGATTGGACTGGAAGAGCAACACTGTGACCTGAAAAGGTGTTGACATCAGTGAGGCAACACTTTAGCCCAGAACAGTTAGTAAAAGTTTCAACTTAGGTTTCCAGGAATGAATAAAAGCCACATCTCATGTGTTGTGGCCCCCTTCACTACAAAAAAACTAGTCAACTTTGGCAGAATTCACAATTTCTGACATACATCCATAACTTCTACATCAAAAATATAGAATCCCTTACTTTGTTCCTAGTCTATAATAATGGGTATGGTGCTGTGTCTGGTAGTATGATGGATCTGGGCAACAATGGTGGCAAGTGGGGGTGTGCAGGTTTGATTCTCTTCAGTTTTCTCAGAGAATGAGATCTTACCATCGATATCTACGTGAGTGACAAATTTCTCCCTTGCCATGATTTATATCCATAATTCACAGTTACAAAAAGAAGTATCTTCAGTTTGCCAGTTAGTGGTTTTCTACAATTGTTAGGCCATTGGCAACAAGTCAGTAAAAATAAAGCAGTTTATCAAAGGAGTAGTAGCCAGAGCTGTGAGAATAGCATTGAGCTTTGCTTGCTGAATGGAGTGAACCTATTCATTTTTCATTCTGCATAGCTGACACTGAGGTTGAGTGACTACAGTAGACCAATGGACAACATTAAGCTTCAGCTTAGCTAAACTATCAATGAACGCAGTCACAGCTTTTAGGAAACATCTGTGAATCAAGGACTCCTTGGGGCCAGCTTTTCTTTACATAAAAAAAGTGGAGATAAAGTTTCCCACAGAGGGGTAACTGTCACCTATTCTTGTAAAGCCAAGATACCTCTGAGGCCAGGGATGGTCTTAAAAATATCATTGACATTGGAAAAGCGAGGCTGGTTGGGGTCTTCCCATCCTGGTAGTCACTGAATCTGAGTTGACATACACTCAAATAGAAACACTTAGCAGTGGCATTACAAAGCCTCCATGGGCCAGGAGTTCAGTTTTGGTGAGACCCCAGGAGCAAGCCAATACTTGCTTCTCAGAAAGTGTGGTAGCTGTGTCACAGAAGCAATGAATGCAAACCATGAGAAGCTCCCCTAAATAGAGGCTGCTTTCCTCTGATAGGATACTTGGCAAAGCCGAGTCACAGAGATTTTAAAAGTAAGGAAACTTATTTTGTGGCTTTATCTGGGTTAGTAAAAATCTTCATTGAGAAATGAGGGTTCCAGAATATGATACTTTGAACTTACTAATATGATTGTTCCTAAGCTTTTTTTTTTTTTTAGGAGTGTGAGGCCCCCAAATGTAGAGTGTGCCACAACTTCCTATACAGCTTGTTAATTCAGACCCCACACAAAACATGCTGATTTGTGGCTTAGCCAATATAATGGGCCCAGTAGAATGCCCCAGGTAGAAATACACTGTTTTTAAAAGTCAAGCAGTTCAGTACGGTGTTGGGCCTCATTTTGGTGGTGGAAAGCTGAAGCAATATTTTTTTCCTTGACTGCTAGAGAATGACATTAAGAATCTGCCCATATATGGAGGTTGCAGTCAGCCGAGATTGTGCCATTGCACTCCAGCTTGGGTGACAGAATGAGACTCCGTTTCAAAAAAAAAGAAAGAAGAACCTGCCCAAATAGTCTCAGGAAACTTTACTTGGTGACTCATAAAATACCTTCTTGTTTCAGTGGGAAACAGTCTTCCAAGGCTGCTTCCTATACAAACATCCCTGCAAGATAGCTCAAAAGAAAGGACAGCCAGTGCCCCTGCTCACAAAATGCAGAAATGTCAGCGACCCATGGAGAATTGTCTTTCAGTACTGCACACTAAAAAGAATGAATTTCCCTTCATGTAAACTATACCTGATTTTTAAAAATCCATTTATGTTTTCATTGAAGAAATCAGAAGAATGGGAAGGTGATCTCAAAGTTATTTCTTCACTGTCCTCAAGGGATTTATTTCCTCTGTAAGGTATTTTTGGGTTTTGTTTACTTTTTTAACATACAATTGGATTGCAAACAAACAACAAAACGGGCAGATCCTTAAGTGAAAAAAACCTAATAATGTGCATACTGTATACTCAAATACCATCAGTACTAAATTTATTAAACTCAAGTCATTCACTTCTACATACCTTGAGACATATATTGAGATTAGTGAATATATATTGCTTAATATTATAATTGCCACTTATTTTCAGAAAAGATAAAATGTATGAGGATCTATTTCCTAGTATTCCAATGGATCCTATATGCTTAGGAATAAAAACATCTTGAATAATTTCATGAGAACGATGGAAGTTCCTGTCATTGATTGCATACTCTGAAATTCAATATTTTATTTAACATAAAAAGTACTTATTCTAGATTGCTCCTTAGGCAAAGAGTTTCTGGGTCTTTGGCCTATATCAATGGTTCTCCACTCTGACTACATATAAAAATTACCTGGGGAACTTTAAAAATAATGATGCCAGACTCCCTGCCTACAGAGTTTGATTTAATTGGTCTGGGGTGGGGCTTATGCCTTGGTGTTTTAAAGCATTTCCCATGTTATTCCAGGGTTACAGCCAGGATTGGGAACCCCTGGCCAATGCAATGGAATTTGCCACCATGTAAGTTTTCTTTAGCTCCTTGGTTGTATAGAACATTTTAACACAGAACCTTTAGTATTATATAACTGTTTGAAAAAATAAAATTACACAAAACAGTTTAGATATTTTATGGCTTTGACTTTAAAATTCAAAATGAAAGGTGAGACTCAAAATATGTCATTAATTTATTTCAGCAGTTCTTAATTTTGGGGGGGGATGGAGGAGGCAAATCAGAACCATCTGGGTCATTTTTTTCAAATTAAAATAGCCAGGTTGCCACCACGAGTCCTTAATATTTGAAAAGGCATGTGAGTTGGGGAGGGAGAATTGTATAATTTTTGAAAGTTCTCCAGATGATTCTGATCCCTACCATGGCTACAACTAATTCAACTTTTGTAGAAAACCACTGGCTTACTTCTTTTGCTTGTAACTTGCCAAAGGAGTTAGATAGAAGTTTAAAGGATCAGCGGTCAGCCACAAGTTTTTACACTCTTGTTATGTGATGAGATTAATCTTTTGGGAAGCCTCAAAATACACGTCTTGTAAGAGGAATGCTATTGGTTTAGAAAGACACCACAAATTAGAGCAATTTGGGTACAGACATAGCCAAAAGTGTTCCTACTTTAAAAAGTAAATTTATTCTAGGAACAACTACAAACTTGTGATTACTCTTGGAAATATAAAATTTTACAATGAAAAGGAATAATCATGTTAGTCAATTCCAAGTTTCATATTCTGGAACCTACATATCTCAATAAAGTTTTTAACTAATCTGGATAAAGCACAGAATAAGTTCCATTATATTTAAACCAAAAAAAAAAGGAATTTAAAAACTTCCTTTCTATGGATACACTACATGAGTAGTACTTGCTCAGAAAAAGAAGTCAGAGGTGTCTCTCTCCAGTTTTCCAACCCCTTGCTACTAAGTGTGGTCCATAGGCCAGCAGTATATGATTACCTTGGGACTTGTTAGATGTGTAGAATCTCAGGTTCTACCCTACACCAACCAAACTGGAATCTACATTTTAAAAACATTTCCAAGTGATTCATATGCACATTAAAATTTAGGAACTACTGCTCTAGCCCACTGTTTTAACACAATCAACTAAACTCCTGCCCAGAAACAAGCAATAGTGCCCAATAAAATGGCAGAGCAAACAACATTAAAAAAAATTTGTTTTATTAATAACAGAATTCTAAGAATCGCTTTAACCTGGGAGGCGGAGGTTGCAGTGAGCTGAGATTGTGCCACTGCACTCCAGACTGGGTGACAGAGTGACACTCTGTCTCAAGAAAATAAACAAATAAATAAGATAAAAATCAGAGATTTTAAGATCTCTGTTTCTCACCCTAAGATCTCTATTTCACACTATACCATGGTGGGATTTTCATCTTTCTCTTTGAAAACAGTCAATAGATGATAGAAAGTAAGCTTGCTGTTGGTGTCGTAATAGTGGTATTATGTGTTTTGTTGTTATTCTTTTTATCTCAGTTTTCCGTTTCTATTTTGGAAAGTGAACGCAAGAGGCTGTAATTTGCTAACAAGCAGAAGTGCAAACTGCCCTTGGGGGAAAAAAGAAGAAAACACAACCACAGCCTCCACCTGTTCTTTTTACTTTGAGGCAATGCCATATAATCCTTTTTATCCAGGTACCACACATCAAGGGTAAAGGGGCAGAGAGGGAAGTCCCATACTTAAATTGAGTCACCTTAAATCAATAAGTGACCTTATGTTCTTTCAAATGATAATGAAAATCAAATTGCTGATTTCCAAAAGTAGCCTCAACTTAAATATTAATTGTAATAATAACAAAACAGCAACAACAATGCTAACATAAATATTTAAAGAACTTATTATTTCCCACTAACACATCTGAACAGTTCATCATATGGGATTTTTCACTTTTATTGGCCTCTTCTGTATCCCTTCAGTTATTGTCCTGTGACCCCCACATGAGAATGCTTTCATATTATTTTTCTCACCCAGTTAAGTGGCAAATATCAACATGAAGGTAAAACTCTAGATTTTCTATTAAGATCTGCACAGTAAGTATTTGAACTAAAGATCATCATATGATATGTGTAACATTTTCACGAGCAGGCTGTCAAGAGGACCTTTTTTTTTCTTTTCGTTTCATAATGTGTAAAATGCAGAGCTTTAAAATTTCCAATTTCTACATTTTGAGTCTGGATGTATAATTATGTCACTAATAAACACCATGCCTGCAAATAACATAGAATTGCACTTAGTAAAACCCTTGAAGAGCTGTGCCAATATGTGGACCATGTATAATGTAAAAGACTAAGCACTAATAAAGACCATGCCTTATAAAGAATGCAGTGTGGATTTGCCTGCTACACATAGAAACAGGTCTGCACTTTCAAAGTAACGCCTTGTGCCAAAACTCTTAATATGAGACGTTTGGCTCAGTGCCCCATAGGAGATTCTACTGTTGTTTTCTGCAATGGCTTTAGTCCAGTCTCCTAATGTCCATGAAGAAATGATTGAAAAATGCAAACCACTAAAAAAAATTAGAATAACATGTCCAATCAAGTCATTAGTTTTTTTTTTTGTTTTTTTTTTTTTTGGTGGTGGTTTTATGTTTTCATATGATCACCTGTCTTTTTCTTCTGTCAGAGGAGCTCTTTTCCGTTACGCATTTAGGTGAGAAAAAAATAGCCTGACTTTCATTAAGCTCTAATTTAATGATTCTATTTTCCTAAGTCTGTTCCAGGCTAATTATGATTTCATGGCCATATCAATGGTAGGAGAAATAGAAGTTTATGAAATGCTACACTCTTGGGAAATGGTAGGTGGCTGGGATAATTGTTATTATTGCAAAAGGAAATTTAAATGGAATTGGGATCTAAAAAGGAATTGGTCTAGAATTTATGATATAAGTCAAAATTAGACCATTCAAAAAATTAGTCTTAAATTATAGAGATAAAGTTTTGGTTGCAATAAAAAAAATAGGAGAGGACAAAGTATTTCCAGCAGTGTCTAGCAAAGAGTGTAACACCTGCTCTTAATCAGATGAACAAATGAATTCATAAGAATTGCAGCATTCTGTCATTTTGAATGGGATTTCAAAAAGCCAGTTAGATAGCCTAGAAAACCAAGTGTTATCTCAGAACTTATGTTCCAATTATGCTGGCTAATTAAAATAAGTATGATAGAAACCTCTTTGTTGTATTGCATGGTGCTTTTGGCAACTGTTGACACACTGGACCACATGGTACTTTCAGTGTTCTCTTTCAGAAGCCACAATTTCTTGGTTTTCTTGATTTTTTTACCTTACTGGCCATCCTTAATGCTTTTGACAAGCATTTCTGCATCTATTCTGTCATTAAATGGAAGAACCATCTGAGAAAATTCTGAATTTGTATCTTCAGCCTATTTCTATCTTCTAAGTTTGAGTTTTGTAGCAACAAAAGCTTAATTTTCTTACTGACTTTATATCTCATTGGCTAATGGATATTAAGCTTCACATATTTAGGAGGACAATAAAAAAATTAAACCCAGCCGTGCACGGTGGCTCACGCCTGTAATCGCAGCACTTTGGGAGGCCGAGGCGGGTGGATCACGAGGTCAAGAGATCGAGACCATCCTGGTCAACATGGTGAAACCCCGTCTCTACTAAAAATACAAAAATTAGCTGGGCATGGTGGCACATGCCTGTAATCCCAGCTACTCAGGAGGCTGAGGCAGGAGAATTGCCTAAACCCAGGAGGCGGAGGCTGCGGTGAGCCAAGATCGCGCCATTGCACTCCAGCCTGGGTAACGAGAGCGAAACTCCGTCTCAAAAAAAAAAAAAAAATTAAACCCTAGTCTTTTCTATCTCAGAAAGTGGGGCCATCATACACCTAATTCTTCCGACTAAAGACCTAAGAGATATGCTTAATTTCTATCTTTTTTTCACCTCCTCACTCTGTGTAATACATCAACAATTGCTGTTACTTGTTGGTCTATAAAATGTCTTAAATCCCTTCATTTTCTCCATCTTTGCCTTCAATCCTAAACCCTCATCATCTTGCTGCTGAGTTACTGCAAAAGCCTCTCTGTATTCACATGTTCACTCCTTTCTACTTCTATTCCATTCTCTTCACAGCAACTAAAGTTGTTATAATGATTACTACCTTGCTTAAGGTAGTTATATCATTTTCCATTGAACTCAGGAAAAAATCAACCTAACTCTTGGACCTGTAAGGTCTTAACACATGCTACCTCCTGCCTACCTCTCCAGCCCTATCTCATGTCATGCCTGTAGGTTACAGCCACACTGGCCTCCTTTCATGTCACACATGCCAGCATATTTCCTTTTACAGAGTCTCTAATTTGTTTTTGTCTATCTGCAATGTTTTTTCCTTTACTCTTGCTCTGGGCCTGCCTGGCTGCTTCTCACACTTCAGGTTCCAAATGATGCCCTCGACCTCTCTGACCGCTCTTTCTTGGCTCTCAACCATAACAATAACACTCGGTCACATTCACTGTTGATTTGCTTCACAATATGCATCACAATCTCTAAGTACCTCCTCTCTTTCTTTCTTCCTTCCTTCTTTCTTTCCTTCCTTTCTCTTTTTCTTACTTAAATGTTAGCTGCATGAAGGTAAAAAGCTTACCTGTCTTGTCTGCTGTCTTATGCCCTGAATATTGCAAATGCTTAATAAGTAAACGTTACATGAATAAATGAGGCTGTGAAAGAGCACTTCTCAGTAGTAGTTCATTTAAATGTAACACTCAAATAACAATACACTTGTTCCTCAATGTGTCAAAAGGGAGCAGAACCAATAGTTTTCTTTGTCCGTTTGCACCTCATCTAAGACGCTTACATTGTATGAAATCACAAAGGACTTGCTATCGTTTGAATTTGTGTCTTCAAAATTCATGCTGAAAGTCAGTCCTCACTGTGGTATTAAGAGGCCTAATCTTTGGGCAAGTGATTCAGAGCCCTCATGAAATAATTAGTGTCCCTGTAAATGAGAATTCAGAGAAAGTCTGCCCCTCTCTATTGTCCTTTCTTCAGCTTGTGAGGACACAGCATTTGTCTCCACTGCAGGACACAGTCACAAGTCACCATCTTGGAAGGAGGGAATGGGCCCCTCACCAGATGACTAATGCCAGTGCCCTGATCTTGGACTTCCCAGCCTCTAGAACTGTGAGAAATTTCTGATCTCTATAGATTACCTCATTGTTGGTATTCTGTTATAGCAGCAAAAACTAAGACAGGTCTTTCTTCTTCTTGAGATACATGGTAATGACAATGGTTAGGAATGATTACCTTAATCATGTAATTTGTGTTCTTTAAATATGGAAATAAATATAAAGCTGCTGATATTCCTCTAATTATTGGGTTTAAGTTGACTATATCTTGAAAACAAATAACAAATTTTAGTATTTTAATCATTATTATTTGTGATTTGTTGAATTCAAGTAGCAAGGTTATCTCTCTAGAGAACAACTGAGAAAAATGCAGAACTTTGCTACAAGAAAGCTATAGATAATTCAAGGCTTGCATTTCTCCTTTTCCTACATCTCCATTTTCTTTTCATTTCCTTTTCTTTCCTTTACCCTTGTAAGGGTGTGATATTTTGAGCATCCTCAGTACTCTCTCCAGCAGATGTTAGCATGCATATGCTAATTCAACACACTTCCTTCCTACTCATTCCTAAATTCATAACATCTTCAGTGTTTTCTAAACAAAAACACTCTAACTATCCAGATCACAAATACTGATAAATACTTGGCAAAAATTTAGCTGCACTTTTTTTCCTGAAAAGTTTTGAATTTCCTCTGAAATTATTCAAGTTTTGATCTTCAGTGTTATAAAAGTTTTCATCCTCAGTATGTGGGTGTCAGGAAAGGAAGGGATTTCCATCTGATAACAACCAAAACAATGTGTAGTTTTACATAATTATTTAAAACTATTCCTAAATGTGGAGAATAGTTTATGTGATAAAGAAAATACTCAAGCCAGTAAATAAAACATTATGCAGCTGTGGCCTGAAAAATCGCCCTTGAAATATTTCTCCCCATAATTACCCATTTGTTTCAGAAAACAGTATTATCATTTCACTTTCCATGTCCTGGATCTATATATTTCTTTTTTCATTTATTTATTAATTCAACATTAATAAACACCAATTTTGTACAATAAATTATGATATACAAATTGAAAAACACGAAGGTTATTAAGGTGCAAGAATTCTCATTAGGGAGCTTGGAGTTTAAGTTAATAGGCCATGGACATTTGTATGAGTCTGCTTGGGCTGCCATAACAAAATACCATACACTTAGTGGTTTAAACAACAAAATTCATTTTCTCACAGTGTGGGAGGCTAGAAAATCCAAGTTCATGATTCCAGTTGGATTCAGTTTCTGGTAAGGGCTATTTACCTAGCTTGTAGACAGCTGCCTTCTTACCATGTTCTCATATAACAGAGAGAGAGATCTTTCCCTTCTTATAAGGCCACAGTTTTATCAGACAATAACCCATTTAATCTAAATTACCTCCTAAAAACCCTATCTCCAGATACCGTCACATTGGGGGCTAGGGCTTCAACACATGTTTTGGGGGAGTAAATGGGGACATAATTCAATCCATACAACATACTTGGCTATAATTCAAAGTAAAAGCAATGAGGGTCATTAAGAAATAATAGTAATAAAAGCATTTCAATTGGATTTTAAAGAATGAATGAGGTTTTATGAATATTTCACACTTGGTGAGAAAAAAAAAACAGCATGAGTAAAGTCAAAGGTAAAAAAGCATGAGAAACTGTGTTGAAAATATATAGAATAGTTAGCCTAGAAATAAAATGAAGGAAAGACAGTAATAAAAGATTAGAGTAAACCATGTATTGAGGCCAATTTAAGAAAGACCATGAATGCCAGAGTAACATACATACTTTATTCAATAAGAAATGAAGGGTCGGCCGGGCGCGGTGGCTCAAGCCTGTAATCCCAGCACTTTGGGAGGCTGAGGCGGGTGGATCATGAGGTCAAGAGATCGAGACCATCCTGGTCAACATGGTGAAACCCCGTCTCTACTAAAAATACAAAAATTAGCTGAGCATGGTGGCGAGTGCCTGTAGGCCAAGCTACTCAGGAGGTTGAGGCAGGAGAATTGCCTGAACCCAGGAGGCGAAGGTTGCGGTGAGCCGAGATCGGGCCATTGCACTCCAGCCTGGGTAAAAAGAGTGAAACTCCGTCTCAAAAAAAAAAAAAAAAAAAAAGAAAAGAAATGAAGAGCCATTGATATGTTTATGTTTAGGTAAGGGAAATGCTTGATTACATGTGCTTTTATGAGATTAAGAAGATAGAGAGAATGGATCATAGGGAAGTAATTTAGAGAAAAAGAAGTCAAACAAATAATACCTTATAACAGACTACCCAAATGGTAATTAGGGTATCAATGGTTAAATGAACAAAAGAGAAAAGATACGATAAATAGTATACAGGTAGAATGGGTAAGACTTGGAAATGAATTAGATCTGGGAAGTGGAAGAAATAGAGATTCTGAACTTTGGGACAGATGAGCATGTGCTCCTATGAACAATATTTGACCAGTGAAAGGAGAAGCAAATATGAGAGTAAGATCACTCAAGGCACATTGTACATGTATATATATCCAATTGACAGATGGTAATATTGGACTTAAGTGTAGAAGTGATTGAGGGGAATAGAAGGTTAGAAAAAGAATTCCGACAACTCCTCTGTGCTCACTATAGTTTCAGGAAATGCCTTCTAGTAATTTAACTTCTACAGAGCTTCTTAGTGTTTAAAGGGTTAGTGCAGATAAGTTGAACCAATTGCTCATCCATTAGTATTGTTTTCTTTACTCAATAGCAAACAGTTTATTATGCAATAATAAAAAGTAGAAATTCATCAGATGTGTACTAATATTATCACCATTTTGCAATTGAGAAAATTGGGGCCTAGAGTAGTTAAGTAACTTGCCCATGATCACACAGTGCATGAAAGGCAGATCTGGGATTTCTAATCAAAATCTTCATCCTATCATTGCATCCCACCATAAACCTTGAATCTCTGCCAACCAGTGATTTCAGGAGTGATTCATGACCTGAAGTTAGTTTAATAGTTCTAATCCTGTTAGTGGGTGCACAGAGTGTGGGTCATTTGGCTTTCACATGTCTACTGAGCTTTATTTGTCACCAATAATCTTATGTTTAGTTTACTAAGTGATGTTTGATTTACCCTGTTGTCCTTAGGGCTCTGCTCAATTCTTTTTGTTGGAACCTCATCTATTCTGGCGTATATTTTTGCCCCTTTCTACACAAATTAGACCCTGATCTACATAACACTACCCAATAGCTTGGGATTTCCTTCAACCCAATTTAATTGTGTTAGAAGCATTGCTCTATTACTCATTTCACTTTGCTTAGAGATTCTCTACCCAGCACCTTGGAGATAATCCTATTAAAAACAACTGATAAAAACAGAGATGAGTTGCTACCTCTCCCTAGAGGTCATACCATAACCCTGGCTGGCTTTATTCCTCCTCCTTCATCACTTCTCTAAGCCTGCTGATGAGTATGGTTCCTCTTGTATTATATATAATAAAATTAAGGCTGATATAGTCAGGAAGGTGTTTAATGGTCTTATCTAAGAAATGCCATGGTGAGCATATTACTACCCAATAGAAGTAATGTTTTTCCACTCAGATGCCAACAATAATTGCATTTTGCTTTAAAGAAGTGTTATTAGAGACTTCCCATTGCTAGAGCACAGGATGCAATAGAGAGACAGATGACTCACAGATGCACAGAATAGTATAAGAAGATAATGTATCTTAGTAGAAGAGCAAGGGACTTTGAAACTTGTTTTGGGACACTATGCAAGCAAATTTTCTTGTCAGTTAAACTTAAAGTGAAAATAGCAACTATTTTGTATGGCTTTTGTGAGGCCTAAATGAGATAATTTTTATCAAGTACCAGATATTTTCTACTTCCTGAGACTTGGTGGGTCAAAATAAATGGCAGTCATTATCATCATTGTTATCATCATCACTTTTATTATTAAGCACAGCTTCACTTCATGACAAGAGAAGCTATTTCTTAGTGACAAGAACTAGCATCTGGTAATTTTAAGACCATTTGGAAAGAAAACAACCTTCAATATAGATGATAATCATTAAATTTAAAGTTCACTTTGAGCAATTTCTAAATAGAAAGATGCAGAATTTTCTGCAAAGAAAGAAAAAGTTATATATTGGAATAGAAACTTATAGAAAAAGATAGTATACAACATCATGAAGAATATCTAAAAAACTCAAACAATGAAAGACTAGGAGAAACCCAAGCTGTAATAACAAACAAAAAACTAACCAAACCAAAAACATGATAAACTGTTTAGTGAGGGAGATCAAAAATTAATCTCTGAACCTCACTACATCATATTCTAGTTTATATGATTATGTTTTAGATACCTTGATTATTTAGTTATATGCACTTTTCATTCTCTAGTGTGTATTGTTTTCTTTATTAATTGTCATAATTGTCATCATAAAGTGCATACATTGTTACATGGACAGGACATACCATAATTATTTGTTGTAGCCAAGATTTCCTAGCACTGACTGAAGAAACTATTGGTTGTACCCTTGTAGAGTGGGGATGTAGTATTCAGAACACTGAGTCATCTAGTTGCTGCTTTAAAAAACAGGGATGAAACCTGTTGCACCTTGTAGAAAGTCTATCAGTAAGTAAAGGGTAGGTTAGGCTGCAGTGGCAACCTTCAAATTGTATTGGCTTACAACAAAAGTGGGTTCATTTCTTAACCACATGACCTGTCAGTTGAGAAGAAAATGCAGTTCTGCTGCATGTTATTTCACTCCAGGATCCTGGCTACTACTGCTTATCATCTTAACAGGGAAAGGAAAAAAAAATTGGTTAACCATGCATTGGTTCTTATGACTTCTCAGATTCTAATCTTTCATTGGGCAAAGTAAGTTGTGTGGCCTAGCCTGACATAAATGGAAATGGAATGCATAATATTCCCGGGAAAGGATAGCAAACTTTTTTTGTTAGCAATAATACATTCTATCACAGGAAATCTCATTAGCTTTTGTCCCATAGGAATGCGCATTTTAAAATTATTTTTCATAGTTATAGCCTCCTCTCTCATATTCCCCATAAACATGTAACATTTTAATCTTTTTAAGGTATATTGAGACAACCACAATCCAAATAAGACATTATTTTTATGTTTAATGACATTATTTGTATCATTGTTACTTTACTTTCTAGGAATCTTAGGAGTTGAAAAATGAGCTCTAATTAGTACTAGATTTTCCATGCATCACAAAGCGTGTGTGTACCCGTTATAGACCAGATTTTCATTCTATGTAAAAACTTGATAATTTGACCACATAACCCTAGAGGGACCACTGTCACAATTCAGAAGAAGGCAATAATAAATTTAAGAAAGCGAAGAGCATTTCCAAGCCTTGTTTTTAATAAACCCACTTAATAAAAAACACATAATATAACAATGGCATTTTAAGATAAAGTATTAAATGATGCTGACTTTTATGCACTTAAAAATTTCCTATTTATGTGAATCTAGATAACCGGATACTAAGTCAACTCAATTAGTTCTAAGTCCCTGATATGTCTCCTGGGTCATTCTACATAGAGTGTAGAAACCTCTCATTCTATGCTACACGTGAGAGGCAGCATCAGAAAAAAGGGAAGTGAAATATTCTGTGACAACTGTAACACGAAAGAATAATGCTAAAAGGCACTTTGCTCTAACTCTTCCAGGTAAACGGTATATATTCGTTTCTCAAGTGAGGTCTTGATAAAAGTTTTTTGTGTGAGAGAAAAGATAATATTGGAGTAAGGAATGAACGATTCATGGGCTCGTAGAGTAAACTCCTCCTATTTCTCTTCTTATTGATGCCAAATAACTAAATCTTGCTAATCCACAAAAAGAGTCTCAAATCAATGGATAGTGAAAACGGGACAATAGCAACCATAGCAATGTAGTGCATTACAGAGGTCACACACACACACACACACACACACACACACACACACAGAGCTCTGATAAGAAAGGTGGTATAGTGTAGTGGTCTACAAACTTTCCCTATATGTCAATCTGGTCCAACTCCAGCTTTTGTATGGCTATCAAACTAAGAATGATTTTTATATTTTTTAAAAGTTGAAAAAAGTCAAAAGAAAAAAAATTTCATAAAACATGAGAATTATATAAAATTCAAATTTCAGTGTCTGTAAATAAAGGCTTTATTGCCACAGCCACACTTTGCTTGTTCATGCATTGTCTACACCTGCTTTGACAGAAACCACAGGCCCATGGTCCACAAAGCATTACAGAAAAAGGATGCTGACCTCTGACTTACACCAGTTCACAAAATTTCTAAGAAAATGTTCTGATAATCACAGGCATAAATCCCATAACATAAAGATTTTTGGTAAATGAATGTTGCCTTCACTGTGGGCATGTGCATGTGTGTGTGTGTGTGTGTGTATTTTACAGAGTGTGTTTAATATGGACCAGTAAGATTTATCTACCTGGCTTGACACATCTCTAGCACAGACTCATTAGAAAGCATTTGTGATCTTAATGTTGGCTTTTTTGTCTTTAGAATCTGAAAACTTTATAGCTTTTTTTTGTTTGATTGAATTGCTATAATTTTTGGCCTGAAATTTACTCCCAGACAAAGGTTGATCCTTAGGCTTTAAGATTATTTAATTGACAATGAGGCTTCCTGATTTCACTTTTCAGATTCTATTTCACTTATTGAATAGAATGACCATGAATTGTTTCCTTCTAGTTTTCCCCAAAAGCTCATAATTTTAATATCCTACTACTTTAAGAATTAATTCGAGAGTCCTCATTTCAAACATTTGGCAATAAATATGTTTTCTAATATTTCACTTAAAAATATAATGCTATGTAATCATTTTCAGACTGTTTTCCTTTCATTTATATTTGAATAAAACATAAAATATACTTCAGCAATCTAGTACTTTTATTTTTAAAAATTTAACTAATTGATTAATTGTGCCCTCTACTACTAAATGAGAAATGTTACTGAAGTTTGTGATTAGATTAGAAACTTTAGAAACGGAGCGATGTAAATGCTTGGGGTTTTTTTGTTTTTTCTTTTTCTATAAATGACTTGTTATTCTTCCAAAAATTTTTCAAAATTTATTTTATAAATTATTCCATTACTTTAAAGAATTTACCAATTTTAGTTACAACCATCACACAAGAGTTTATATATGGCATTGCTGTTATTGTTCTCCTAATACTTTCTTCATTTGTTTGCTAGTATCTTTCTATTATGAACATCAAAGTTCATAGCTTGGTGAAGAAGTTTCATGGGTTCCTTTTTGAATATGGTATAATAAAATAGAAGGTCCCATGAATCTGCAATCAAATTCAAATATATTATTGTTGTATGTTTTTTTACTTAGTTGCCAATAATAAATTTTTACAAAATAAAACTGGGCAATGAATGACTTTTGTTTGAGGGATAATAAGAGAAAGCCTAGACCTATGGAAATCTGGTCTAGCCTACAACCTGAATTGTACCTGATGGTCCTAGATTTCAAAAGTAGAGAAGATAAGACAGCTTGTCTGAATATGGTTGACCACTACCAATATCTTGCAGAGTCCATGTCTCTCTGCTCTGCATAGTTCTAACATAAGGTAAATACAAGGCTTTTAAAATGTAAAAATGTGTTTGTGGTAGGATGAATAATCAAAGATTAGCTGCAAACCCCAGAAACTATTCTTCTCCCATGATTACGGAGGTAATCAAAGATTAATATTCCCTTCACAGAAAATGGAGATGGAAAGAACATGTCAGCATAAATCTTGTGTATAAACCAACAGGAGTTCAACAATCTTAAAAAGCAATTTAAAATAAAATGCTTCTCAACTCTTGATTTACATTATATAGGCAGCCTAACTATAAACTTGACAGTTCTCTTATTACAAATGAACTCTCCTATGGTTCACTGAAACATTTTCCTACTTCTAAGCCTAAACCTCTTCATAAAAATAAATTAACATTTTGGTTTGCAATACTGTATTGTAGATCCTTTGCTTTAGAAGTCATATAATATCTTTCATTATCCCTCAAACACTATAGACTACTAAATCTGTGTTTATTATACTTCATTTAATCATTAGTATAAGCTGCAGCAGCCAAGAACCTCAATTTGGATTATTGACAATTACCTGAAACACTATAGATAGGATAACAGAAATAAGGCTTTCCATTTGTGACCCTTTTAAAATAAAAGTACCAGAGCTCATAGTCTGAGTCTTGCCACTTCAAAAGACAACATAAAAAATTAGAGTAAAATTATCAAAGTGCTGTGTTTTTTCACCACCTCTTTTGGAAAAATATTGATGATGAATGTGGCACCATTGGTAGAAGCATGAATTTCAGAGTTAAATAGAACTTGAGTTGAATCTCTGACTTTGCTTCTTCCTAACTGATCCTGCATAAACCTTAACCTCTCTAAGCATCTGTTCTCTTCATCATAAAACAGAAATAATATTTACCTCAAAGAAATGTTTGTAGTACTACAAATGATGTCATTAATGTGTTAGCATTGAGTCTAGATTATAGTAAGCATTCAAAATATGTTAACATTACTTTCATAATATTATTTTAGCCAGAAGCCCCCAAATTTGTATATTTTATTATGCTCTGGGGAAAAGGACATAGAAAAAAAATTTCATTATTGCAATTAGTCAGGAAAGGTTACCTTATAAACTGATTCATTCAATTATAGTCTCTGACATTCGATCATACATTTGTGTGTGTATGTATATATTTATGTTTGTGTGCGGGTGTGTATGTTTTGGAATGCCTTTTGAGGGGGTGAAGATTGTTAATACAAATTGCATTGGTGATTTGGGGATTATTAATACAAAATACACTGGGGATTTGGGCTTCACACATGAATTTGGTGGGGACACAAACGTTCAATCCATAGCATAGGGGTTGAAAATTATATAGCATATCAAATTGCACATCTGATTGTCTTATTATCTGGTGTTTTTTAAAAAATTCATCCAGAAATAAAATACCAATTTCTTGTTCTGGCACTTAGGACTCCTTGTATTCTGAGCTTCATATTCCACAAGAGGAGAGTGAGCTCCTTTTGCTGCAGTTCATCCTAAGGCAATAATAAAGGCTCATTATTTCCATCTTCTACTAATATTTTGGATACCCTCACTTCCAAACTACACTTTTACTAGTTTAGGTTGCTTTCTCCATAAGTTTTGAAGTAATTAACTAGCTACCAAAAAACTGATTGGACTCTTTAAGAAATAGTACCCTTAAAGGTACTATTAAAGACTCAATGACGGTCTCTGATGCTCAACAGGCTTAGTGAAAGAGCATGCAAGCATTTGGGTTCACAGATAGCTTCCTTCCACCATATTTACTCTGCTCATGGGCCCATTGTGCAAACACCAGCATGGCTAGTGACATAAGCTGGCTTACATGTATTGGTTGAATCATTCTGTCCAGTTGGTTGTCCAGCATTTGTAGTGAGCACGCTAGTGGGCATTGATATAAGACACAAAAGTCTGTACCCATAGTGCCGGTTCCTAGAGGTCCACATGTCTAAATCTTCGATTCTCTTCCTCAACACTCTGTCAATGTAATTCTGGAATTCACCTCACTTGTTATAGGCTATCTGTGCCTCTAAAGCTACAAAGAACCACTCCATGTCCTTGTGAGGATAAGTCCTAAATCACATAATTTATTAAAAATTGCCCTATTTTAAATAAATCTTCTCTGTATTGCCTTATATTTCAGTTGCTTCTCAGTGCAACGCTCTAGTATCACCTTCATAAAATAACATAAATGTTAACTTATTAAGTGCCATTAAATATTATTAATGCTTCCGCTTTTTTTGGTGAATAATCCATACCAGTTAGGCCAGGTTAAGACTTGATCCTAGGGATCCAGAATTACTAGGGGGAGGCACGTATACAGAGCTTGTAGAGGATATCCTTTGTCAGATGTTGACCCCTCATGAGACTTCACAGTGGTTTCCAAGCAAGGAGGTCAGTGCTCCCCTCTGGCAATCCTGAGAGAGGTAGGCAGTCAGCTTGAACTTCTAGAACAAAAATGTCATAGACTGAATGGCTTGAACAACAAACATTATCTCAGCTCTGGAAGGTGAATAAGTCCAAAATTAGGGCTCTAGAAAATCTAGTGTCTACTGAGTCACTCTGCATGGGTTTACAGGATCTTCTGATTTTATCATTGCATGGCAGAGAGCAGAAAGGTAAAGAAAGCTCCCCTGTCTCTTCTTCTAAGGAGACTAATCACATTCATGAGGGCTCTACCTCATGACCTAATTATCTCCCAAAGGCCCCACCTCCACATGCCATTACCTTGGGGATTTGGGCTTCATGTATGAATTCTGTGGGGACACAAATGTTCAATCCATACCATAGGAGTTGAAAGTTCTATAGTATATCTACATATTAAATGTCTCAGCTGAGGTCCCAAAGTCTCACTTTTCTATTATGGCCCTGACTTTGGTATACATTTTCTGGAGCTGTGAATTTAGATTTGTTAGTAATTACACCCTTCTTAAAAACAAATGGTGGGCCTAATTTTTATCACATGATATACTTCAGCTGCAGCAGAGAGTCTCAACGACTGCCATGAAAGTTTTCTGCATTTACAGCCCTGAGTAGATAGCTGTTTGACCTAAGCTGTCATTCTTTTTCTGCAAGGCTTTTATGTCAGTTATAAAAAGTCAATCTGTTGCATAATTTTTATATTTATTCTCATACTTTTTAAGTTATGGAGCATTGACTGTTAAGCTTTACAATGCATCAGAATCATCTGGAGGGATTTTTATTTTTTTCTTTATATATATTTTATTGCACTTTAGGTTCTGAGGTACATGTGCAGAACATGCAGAATTGTTGCATAGGTACATACATGGCAACGTGGTTTGCTGCCTCCATCCTCGTCACCTATATCTGGCATTTCTCCCCATATTATCCCTCCCTAACTCCTTACCCCCCACTCTCCCTCCCTTAGTCTCCCCAATAGACCCCAGTGTGTGATGCTCCCCTCCCTGTGTCCATGTGTTCTCACTGTTCAGTTCCCACTTACGAGTGAGAATATACAGTGTTTGGTTTTCTGTTCTTGTGTCAGTTTGCTGAGAATGATGGTTTCCGGATTCATCCATGTCCCTACAAAGGACATGAACTCATCTCTTTTATGGCTGCATAGTATTCCATGGTGTATATGTGCCACATTTTCCCTGTCCGGTCTATCATCAATGGGCATTTGGGTTGGTTCCAGGTCTTTGTTATTGTAAACAGTGCCACAGTGAACATACATGTGCATATGTCTTTATAATAGAATGATTTATAATCCTCTGGATATATACCCAGCAATGGGATTGCTGGGTCAAATGGAATTTCTATTTCTAGGTCCTTGAGGAATCACCACACTGTCTTCCACCATGGTTGAACTAATTTACACTCCCACCAGCAGTGTAAAAGTATTCCTGTTTCTCCACAACTACTCAGGAATATGAGGTGGGAGGATCATCTGGGCCCAGGGAGATGGAGGCTGCAGTGAGTTGTAATCACACCACTGCACTCCAGTCTGGGCAACAGACTGAGATGAAAGAAAAAAACAAAGAAAGGAAAGAAGGAAAAGAAAAGAAAGAAACAGAGAGAGAAAGAAGGAAAGAAAGAAAGGAAGGAAGGAAGGGAAAGAAAGGAAAGAAAGGAAAGAAAGAGAAAGAGAAAGAAAGAGAAGAGAAGAAGCTTGGTAGGCTGTATAACTTCTCCTTCTGGGGAAGTCTCAGGAAGCTTCCAATCACAGCAGAAGGCAAAGAGAGAATGTGACACTTTAAATGACCAGAGTTGGGGGAAGGTGCTACAAACCTTTAAATAACTAGATTTCACAAGAACTCTATCACAAGAACAGCACCAAAGGGATGGTTCTAGACCATTCATGAGAAACCGCCCCCATGATCTAATTGCCTCCCACCAGGCCCTACCTCCAACCTTGGGGATTACAATCCAGCTTGAGATTTGGGCAGACACACAGATCCAAACCCTATCAGAAGAATTCCTATTAAGAAGTATTAACTATGAGACTGGAGTAAGAAATGAGCTAGTAAGGAGTAAAGAGATACTTGCTCTTTACCCTCTTCTTTATATTATCTTTCTAGTCCAAATCAATGTGTTCAGACTTAATCCTGTTACTCTGCTACTTCTTTTATCTCCTAATCCCTATAGCACTCATTGATTTTCAGCTAGTACATAATTCCTTACATCATTGCTTTGTTTTCATAACTTACAAGTTAATGTTCATAACTATCTTTAGACAAATAGTATAGGAATATAAGATATAAGAAGGAGAACTATATCTAAGGCTGGTGCCAATAGAAGGTACTCTAGTAGAGGGCCACTGTTTCTGCATCACACACACACACATGCACGCACATACACACACGCACGCATGTGCACACGTGCACGCGCGCACACACATGCATACACACACACACCTCTCACCAGGGCTAAGGTCCACCATTTACTGAAGTGGATGGAGCTCTGGCTCACTGTGTTCACTGAGGCTGTGAAGGTCCCCAAGGAGAACTAAGGGCGATCATCTACATGGAGGAGTGCCAATGTCACTTTACTGTGAAGCTGCCATAGGGGCTGCGGTGGAAATCATTCATGGAAGGTACTATGCTAGAGGCACCATGCCTCAAAACCACCTGAAGAGTGTGCCAGGAGAAGCTGCTTATGGAGAGGCGGCTGCCAGTTGTGTGCAAGCTTCATGTGCTGCTGTAGCTTGCCTAGAGGGACACATTGAAATCAGGAGGAAAAAAATCACGGCCTCCTCAGAGTATCACTCTCTCTTTTCTCTCCCTCTCTCTCTCTATATATATATATCTATCTCCAGCACTCTCTACTGAAAAAGCTTAACACTGTGCCAGCTAGTGAGAGAGAAATTTTGCCGGGTCCAGCTTCATTATCACAGAGAAGGAAATAAAGGGTAGATTTGGAGTTGAGAGAGGGCAATGAATTAATAACTGGCATAGGAAACAAAAAGTTGGAGTGAAGAAGTTAGACATGGAAAGGAGAAAATGCATAAAACCTTCTTTTACAAGCAGATTACTCTCTGGGGAAACTAGAATCCATTTCCACTGGCTATCATCTAATAGAATTTCCAGGACACAACCAAGTCACTTCATAAAACGAAAGAAAGCTGAAGTTCTTACAAATTTCCTTTTCCCGTGCATAACTTGAGGATCACTCCTAGGGTTGCTCCTTGGCTTGTGCTTCTGGCATGCCCAGGCAAGCCCAGCTCAGACCTGTGGCCGGAGAATGGACCAGGCAGAGAGACTCAGGAAGCAGTAGGTTTACACGGACACTGTGTGAAGCCACTACTCAGACATACCAAGGGGATATGAGTGGCACAGCATCTTCAGCATTCACTGCACCATCATAAAATCCTAAATATGTATATATATATATATATATATACATATAGATATAGATATATATATATAGATATATAATGTACTCAAAACTAAAAGCAAATAGAAAATAAAAGAAGTGTATACCCAGAATTCATGTTAAATAAAACTGTCTAGGCATTTCAAATGGTCTGTATAAATTCTACAACTTCTGTCCAAACTCTAAGACTCTCTGATAATGATAATGGTGGTTAATAGTTACTGAATGTTTACCATGTTCTGGCACTGGGCCAAATAAGCAGAAGCAAGAAAAAGTGAGACACTATTATTGTTATCACTTTACAGCTCAGGCAACCTTGGTTTAGAAGCTTAAGTAAGTTGTTCAAGTCCCCAAAGACAATTGCCAATGTTATTATCTAACTCTAGTCCTTAGCTTTCTAATCCCCCATTTTTAGTCACCAGGTCTGACTGCAATTGTGTTTGTTTTGTACGTTGTACTCACTCAGGAAACATTAACCAATGTTGATGGGCTTCAAAATGAGAACTCCAGAATTCAATCATATGAGAAATATTAAGTGACATTATCAGATACTATAAAAGCTGCCAGATTTGCCTTTTTAAGTCTCTTCAAATTCAAACCATTCTGTATACTGTCAGCTTTTTAATAGTTCCAAAATACTTGCTTTCTTATATCATCTTTTGATCCAAATCAATGTATTCTGACTCAATCTTGTTAATCTATTCCAATTCAAAATATCTTTCATTTCCTAATCTTTATAGGACTCATTTATTTCCAGTGGTTATATACTTCCTTATGCTGTTGGTATATTTTCATAAGTTAATGTCTCTTTAATCTATGAGATAATAAACTCTTGAAGTCAGGAATTATATATTGTGCATCATCCATATGCACTATAGTACCTACCATTGTTGAACCTAGATTAATTCAACAAGAACTATTCAAAGAGACAATATTAAAGGATAGGATTAGGAACAACAAAATACAGACTTTTTGGTCTTAAAGAGAAAATTAACAAGAGAATCCCATTATTCCAATTCAGAGTGTTCCAGTTAATCAAGGTTCTACTGTACTATGCTGCTTCTGTCTTCTGAGTAATTAAAGCCGCCCCCAAGCAGATTAAATAAGCAGAGATAGGGTTTTCCTTAATTTTATTTTCTCTTCTAAATTCAACCAGCATTAAATGGGGAAATGTTCCAATCTCTCAGTCAGAATTAATTTCTTCCTCCTCCAAAACAACTCTTGTAAGCTTTTAGTTTTTAACTACTGAATAGGCAGCTCAGAGCATAGGTTACCTTCTATAAGAATTGTACGCGTACTTTTGTTACTCATTAGACTGTGAGGTCCTGGAGTTCAGGAATGCTGTGATTTTAATTTTGAATCCACAAGCTCACCTAAGCAGAGGGATTTGTACATAGTAGGCATCCAATAACTATGTGATACATCTAGCTTGATTGACTGATATCATGAAATATACTCAAAAGTGTAATAATAGTCACATCTGGCAAGCAAAGCTTTGTTTTCACGTAATTTCCTATTTTTGTCTTCTCATCAATGTGTAATATAAATATAAAATTTCCATTCTATGAAAGAATCAAGTCTCATAGAAAGTGAAAGTGAAAGTAACAGCATTTTTGAAAGCTCCAGCTACACACCAGGTCTTCTACCAGATGCTTTACATATCCATTCCATTTTATACCAATTGGCCAGGAAACTAATGCTTAATAACTCCCTGGGGAATATTATATTTCAGGGAAGTTAATGAATGAACTTCACTGAGGTGAGACACTGCAGATAGAGTTGGAGCTCAGATGTTCTTGGCTTCTAGGACCCCACTCATCCCTTGGTTGCATAATGCCTTGTCTAAGATACAAAAAAATAAAAGGCAAGATTCTTGACCTAAGGAAGTTTACACTCTTACTTATGAACTGATGTGGAGTAAGGAAGAGGCAGTTTATGTCATTGCTCTCTTCTTATAAAATGCTTTTAGAGTGAAGGTCTCAGGTTTTAGTGTGCATAGTGATTACTCAAAGAACTTACTGAAAAGAAAGATTGCTAAATTGTTCCCTTAGGGTTTCTATCATCCCAGGTGATAACAATGCAGGTCACCTCTTCAGGATCTTGTGGAAAGGCTCTTTTGAAAAGAGTTGAAGTGACCAGAATTAAATTCTGAACTGAATGCACAGCCCAAACAAAACATCTAAAAGGGGAAATTACCTCCCATCTCTCCATCTTTCCAGAAAGAAAAGAGCTCAGAAAAACCACACCAAAGCAATAAACAAATAAAAACAATAAAGACTCATTCTTATTTCTTGGACAAAGTCAGGTTCTTCTCTACCAAATCAGGAGAGGCCCCACTTTGCAGCTCTTAGCAGGAGAGTGCACATTATGAGGACATCTGAGAACAGCATGTGTGGAAGAACTTGTAAGCACACAGTGAGCATCTCTTCAGATCATCACCGAGACACCAGTCTTAATTAAAGGAAAATAAGAAGGAAGGCAGGGAGGGAAGTAGAAAGGTAGAGGAGGGCTGCAGGGAGGCGTAAAGGAAGGGAGAGAGGGCAGAGAAGAAAATGGGATGATGAAAGTATAAAAACTACAGTAACACAAAAAACAAGAATAGATTTAGAGAAAAGGGGACAATTACCATGTTAGAATCTGGAGAGCCAGAGAGGGCAAGTCTACTGCATGCTTTATTAAACTGACTTCTTCATTTCTCCCCAGGCTGGACTGTACAGAGGAAATTCATTAGCTCCATTTAAATGCACACCCCAGAGCCCACCTTCAGTTTCCAGTAGAACACAATGCATTTCACATTGGATAAACCACTTTGACTCTAGAGAATGATTTTCTCAAGCTTAAATCAACCTTCATGAAACAGTTAGTATTCTTATGATTTTTTCATTATAAGTGAAGAACTACTCTGCGGACAAAAACTGAGGAAAGTCATTATGCTAAATAATTCATAGTAGAGAATTTTGTTGCGATGAGATCAACAAGGCACTAATGCTCTAAGCCATTGGCCTGGGCTTAGAAATAATTTTATTGTTGAAACATTTTTCCCCATATTAGTTCTTATTAAAATGGAATTTAACTATACAAATAAACTTATAAACATTTACAAGTCACCAATAGATATCAATAAGTCTCATAGTCAAAACTTCAGAATCTTTTTTTTTTTTTTCTAGACACAGGTTGGGATGCAGTGGTGCAATTACAGTTCACTGCAGCCTGAAACTCCTGGGGTTAAGCAGTCTTCCTGCCTCAGCTTCCCAAAGTGCTGAGATTATAGGCATAAAATCATTTTTTAACTGTGTATGTGTTATCCTCACATCCAATAAATGACCAAGTTCTTTCCTCTGCTGGATTTTATCTTCCTTCTCTTGGATCTTCCAACAGTGTTCATTTCAGACTGCCTGTCTCTGACTGTGTCTTGAATGTTTTTGATCTTTTGTCTGATAGCTTCTCATACTACAGAATTCAGAGGCTGAATTGTCCACTCTCATGAGTTTAATTACCATGTATTTCCTTATAGCTTCCGATTATACACCACTCTCCTAAGATTCATTTGTAGATTATAACTGCCTTCTGTTACCTTATATGGATATTAACACAAACTAATATGCAAAGATGGACTTTTCATGCCATTCCCAAGGCACTTCCTCATCTCCCTCTATAATCATTAACTCAGAGAATGGTGCCACATTCATCTAGTTGGTGAGGCTGCATATACCTCATTCCCACATCCCTCATTTAAATTACCATCATCAGACGCATTTTATTTATTAAAATGAGGGAGTAGTGCCTCCTCTACATGGGACCCACAAGGCCAGAAAGGAGATAGCAGCAGAACTCCCTGACTTAGGTAGAGTGCCTGCCTAGCTTTGTATCCCATCAGCATCAAAGATGGGAGTGTGGAGACAAGGGAAGGACTCCTGTATAGAGGATATGAGCAACCGATTCCTGAATTATTATGAGAAATCCCTCAGGAACTCTCAGAGAATTCTGTAGAAACACTTGAGGTAGAGCAGTATCTAGCAAGTAAGCCTGTAGGAGCGTATGCTCTTCCTTATACTGAAAGTGTCATATATAAACTATTTCAATAAAATGGACATCCCTCTGAAGTAAAAAAGTGGATAAATGAATGTCACCATTATAATAAACACAGACATGTGCTTAATATACCTAAGCTGTGGAAAATAGGAAAATAGCACAAATGAAAGTTAATATAATTTATGTACATTTCAAAATTGCACATAGTTTGATTTTAAAGAGAATCCATGCTATATTTGAGAAATGGGAATATAAACTGGAGAATTATTATGATGCTTGAATTTTTATCACAGTGATTTATGGAGATGAATTTAAAGAAACAAAGTTGAGTAAATTAGGATGTTTAAAAATGTAGAGTTTGCTTCCAGAAATGGATGAAGGTATTGGCCATTTAGCATTCTAGAAGTACAGAATGGACTGAATCCAGGAAATGGAGAGCTACTGCGAAGCTAACAGAAATAAGGAGAAATTGTGGCAGGCACTTGGCCTCCATGAACAAATCAAATACTTAGAAACCAAGTACAGACTTAGAAGCCCTGGGAAATGGGATGCTCAGGATCCAGGCAGTAAGCTGGCTTCCTGACTAGTTGCTGAGAAACAGAACAGAGTCCTCCCCACCTTGCATCCTCTACCATATCACCAGAGTCCTAGAGGAGAATCCAGAATACTCAAATGCACTGAAGAGTGCTACAGAAAAAAGAATTGCTTTCATCAAGCATTCAGAGGTGGTGCTCCCTATTACTATTTGTGAATCAAGAAGAGTTTTAACACTTTACAAAGAAATGTCAGGCTGGGTTCAGTGGCTCACACCTGTAATCCCAGCTCTTTGGGAGGCTGAGGCAGCAGATCACTTAAGGTCAGGAGTTCAAAACCAGCCTGGCCAACATGATAAAACCCTGTCTCTACTAAAAATACAGAAAAAGTAGCTGGGCATGGTGGCAGACACCTGTAATCCCAGCTACTCAGGAGGCTGAGGCAGGCCAGTTACTTGAACCTGGGAGGCAGAGGTTGCAGTGAGCTGAGATCAGGCCATTGCACTCCAGCCTGGGCAACATAGTGAAACTCCATCTCAAAAAAAACAAACATCAACAATTATTTTTTGACACTGTAGATCTGTTGATCTGTTGGTTGAGACTTCTTTATAAATCAGTCTATATTGGCTCCAAGTGGAAGCAGGCAGCTTGCACAGTATAAACCACAAGGATGCCATAATGACTGGTACACCATACTTCAGTAGACATGCTTCAATTCTCTTAAGGAAGAGAATTTCCTTAAGGTAGGTAAGATTTGCAAGCTATGTGGAATTCATGTTAGTGGTTGTGTGTGTGTGCTTCTGGTAGAGAATGTGGATTATTTGCCTAAATCCATTCAAAACAGTCAAAATCACCATTGATGTTAGAGTCAGAGGATGAATGATCCCACTAATTTTCAAAATGCTGTCAGGGAGGGAATTTTCATAGGTTCTCCAAAAGTGATTACAGAAATTCAGTCTCCTGTTTTTGCAACAAGAATTCATCTCACAGTCAAAATTCACAAAATAATGAGTCGAGCTTATTACATTACTTTCTTTTTCTTATCATTCTGGTTCCATAAAGGATGTCCACAATCATCACTCTCAGGTCTTGGCCCTTCTTTTATTGTAAAGACTTTTCTTCTGTCTGATAAACGAACACAATCTAACAGGGGAATGTGTTCTATCCAAAGGGTTTTTTCTTTTTCTTCTTTCCATTACATGATCATCAGCTATTCAACATTTTGATATGCCCAATATGCTTTTTGCCTTTACATCTGTAGATTTTTCAGACTAGAAAACTACTTCTACAATTTTGGCCCTGGAGACCAGAGAGCTGGCAGTGTTGCAGATGACAGCATTTCTTGGCTGTTACATCCACATCTGACCTCCTGCATTTCTCCTTTTCCTGGGCTTATTGGAAATCTTGAAGCCATAGTCACAACACAATAAATGCTGGTTCTTAGCCCTCCCTCTTGCTCTCTTGGTACTTTGCCTGAAAATAATATATTTGTTTCTATTTCTCCTTCTTATCCCTTTTCCTTTTTACTTTTGTGATTACTTCGAGAATTACTTCTTCCAATTACAGTATAGCAGCTGCCGCTATAAAAGTTCACTGAATTTTATTTCTGTGACAAGGAATCTTATGTGGTCATAAAGATACCCTTAGCATCCTTAGGCACAGGAGAAAGGAATGCACCTGGGAACACATAGTTGCAAATAGCTTGAGTGTTGCTAAACATCAGAGGGCCCAGATCCAACCAGTGGCAAGCTCAGGCCGTGGCATCTAGCCAAAGAATTCTGGGAGACCTGGAGGGAATGAAAAGCTATGAAAGACTCCAGCCAAGGTATTTTTGCAATAAAATGAGAATAGTGGCATCTAGTCAATATTAACTTTATATTTCAAAGTTTATTTACTTTCACAGAGCTTTTTGAAAGTCCACTGATTACACACCAGTTTAACAATTGGTAAGGCTATTATTCCTATAGATCACCTGTAAATTAATGGGCTTACAGAAATTAACACAAAACAAACTAAATTATTTGTATACAATTTCCAAACCCGCTATTTGATTTGGTTAATACAGGATTTGATGTAATTTACCACAGCATTTATTAAAATACCAATATGATCTACCAAAATCCCATGTTAAAGTCTTTGCCATCATGGCTGGTAATTGGCCTCAATCTGGGCATCAGCAGGCTCAACAACATCTTGTGTCCCAAGATTGAATATTGCCTGTGTCAGGAGATTAAGATGCATGCTCAGAGTCAAGTTGCAACTAGATCAGCCTTCACTGAGGGTTCCAACTCTGGCAAAGGACTATCTATTCCCCATCCCCAGTCTATCTCATGTGCTCTGTTTTTATAACTGAGATCCATCATTTTATGCCTTCCAGTAAGTGTGATCTAGTAATTATTTCTTCTTGATGTTATAGACATTTGTTTTTTCACATCCAAAATCTCATAAGCCTCTAGAATCTGCCATTGTGTAAATCTTGACAGAAGGTGGGTTCCTGGAGGGCAATCAAGAAAACAAAAGGTATTTTTCTGCTAAAAACATTTTAATTTCTATTTTAAATAGCTAAATATATTTTAATTAAAATTATTTAATATTTAATTTATATTTTTAAAAACTTAAAAGGCAGCTAAAGGACACTCACAAATGACCTAAGCTTGTCCCATTTGATGCCTCCTGCCAGCACATTTGAAGTAAATGTCCATAAAAGCAGGAATAATTCAGAATTCATGTGGGCAGCAGTAGTACAGCATCCTCTGTCAGGTGGTAGTGACAGCAATAATCCAGCTTCCTTTTTCCTGTCCATTTTCTGAGCATAGTGCTCAAGACTTAATTGATTTTAGTTAATTATAACCAAGAAACCAGCTAGAACTTTCCTAGTTTTCATAGGTCTGCAGACCTGACCCTGAAACCCAGCAAGCAAGCCAGCCTTCCTGCCAGGAACTGCCATAATCAACTAACTTTCTGAGCATTCTGTATCCCCTTCTTTCCCCTACCTGCCCAAACAAACAACTATTTGAATGTGGGATCCCATCAACCATCTGTTTTATCCACCTTTAATACAACTAGAGTTTGATTGAACCCGTGCACCCTGCAACTCGGGTCAGCCCTTCCAGGACTGATCCTGCTACGGTGAGTAAGTCTTATGGTCAGAGACGTGGCTTCTCTCAGCCTGATCCCAGCCTGTGAAACAGGATGCATTTCTGAACCCTAAGACAGGACAATTAATATATTCTCTTTAAAGAATGTATTGATGTGGAAAGATATTTTGCTAAATGCACCAGGGGCAAGAGAAACCTAAATAAAACTGTGCTACTACTGTGGGACCAGTCTCAGATCAGTGTTCCTTCAAAACTACACAGATTGACTTCCAAACTCCTTGAAGAATAACCAACTTTTATTATGAGTTTCCTTGGAGGATGGTATAAAAATGTATAAAAGATTTATAGAGTTCTTCCATAGGAAAACTGCCCAAAATTCCCCTTAGAGCCTTTTTCTCATTGCAGGGGCTTCTAGTCATTCCATCTCCTTATCCATCCAGTGGCTTCACCCTCCCTGAGGTAGGCTGCTCTCCTGGCCACCAACTGCTCTCTTACAGCCTCAGGCCTCAGCAGTAAGCCTCTGCATACCCCATCTCCATACCTTCCTTCCATCAACAAATAACCTCTGAGTGGTGCAGTTCCTTTCTCACTCCAATTTATTAGTTTGTTTGTTTGTTTATGTTGGGAGTAACCCCTTAGGAATTCAGTTACACATGGAACAAATATTTATTGATCACCTATTACATTTCAGGCACATAACCATTACACACAGAAGTTATGTAGCTATCATAGGCAGATTTTTAAAGCGTTTTCCCTTATTTACAGGCTTTTAATTTTTTAAAATAAAAACTATTATTTTTGCTTTTGTTTGAGTCAAATCATGCTTGATTTTGTTTCTGTTCCCTTATTCTTGCTTATTATAGTAAGATTTTATAACATAGGATTTTGGCAACCTCTGGAAATAGAAAAATCTTAGTTTCTTATATTTGAGGCTTGCTTAATTCTTTCCCTCTGTAATTTAATTAGAAATGTACATAGTGTACATAATTAAAACAAATATAATACATTATATAACAAGACTGAGAAGCAGGAACATGTAGTATACTGTCGTTGGTGAAGTAATTTTGAATAGTTGAGGAATTTAGGAATCTCTGGCTCTGAAAATATTTAAAAGCTGATAAAATTAGAGAGTAATAATCATTGACTTTGATGTGGTATCTGGGCATTTCTGTGAAAGAGCAGTGACAAAATGTGTTTTTACCAACAAAATGATCACACACTTTGATTTATCATTGTATGTATAAAGCACATTGCAAGGTATGTCATCCCAATGCAATTTTATAGCTATGTTAGTCTGGGTTCCCTAGGGGGACAGAACTAATAGGATAGATTATATATTTATAAAGGAGAGTTTGTTAAGTATTAACTTACATGATCACAAGGTCCCACAATAGGCTGTCCGCAAACTTGAGGAGCAAGGAGAGCCAGTCCACGTCTCAAAACTGAAGAACATGGAGCCTGATGTTTGAGGGCAGGAAGCATCTAGCACAGGAGAAAGATGTAGGCTGGGAGTTAGGCCAGTATCACCTTTTCATGTATTTCTGCCTCTTTATATTTGCTGGCAGTTGATTAGATTGTGCCCACCAGATTAAGGATGGGTCTGCCTTCCCCAGCCCACTGACTCAAATGTTGATCTCCTTTGACAACAACCTCACAGATACACCCAGGATCAATACTTTGCATCCTTCAATCCAATCAAGTTGACACTCAGTATTATCCGTCACAACAGCCCTACTTATTGGTCTGTGGGCACCCTGGGAACCATCTATTGGTAGAACTAGTTAACAGAGACTATAAGGGATAGACTCACTAAGCTAAGTATACCTCTTCTTTGAGGCCTTATGAGCACTTAGCAGAAGAACTGGGATGATCAAAAAAAGTGTAAGAACAGCCCAAAAGGAAGCACCTCTTGTTCCATCCTTAAAGTACTGTACTCATGGAGCAACTATAGCTGCCCTGTAGTTGCTGGGATTGCCTACTCTAACTAAATCCTCTCAATTGTCCTGAGAAAGACATATGGAGGACAACAAGATGACTATTTTCCTCTAGGACTGCAGGATTGTGCAAGAGTCAAAATAGAGAAAAAGAATATATATTTGAAGCATAATAAAGGGTGTAGAAGAAATATATTGGAAAGAGGCTTAAAAAAATCAAGAGAATCACTCTTTGTTACTCAGTCTATGATGAAATCAAGGTCAAAATGGTACCATTGTCTATGTAGCAATTGTCCCAGGGAATGTTACTGAAAGACTATATATCAGGAACTGCTTGGGGAAGAAAAACAAATTCCAAAGGCTACTCTGGAGAAAAGGATTGTATGATAGTGGTCAAATAATTTTAAAAACTGGATAACTATTCGGTGGAGGGCTACCAGTTACAAAGCACCAACCATTCACCAAAATAGGAACATTTCTAACAAATAGGCTTTGAATAACCAAGTGTGCCTCTCTGCAGAAATTATTAACCTTACCTTAGGCAAACTTGTCCAAGGAATGATATCCAGCTTACATAGCCAAGAGGCTATTTTTGATTTTGGGGATGGAATACCACAGCTCAGACAAGGGATCTTCTTTCATTTGTAAGTGCCTTAAACTACATACCTCTTGTTATAGTTAGTTTCTTTCTCCTAAACATCTTTATTTCAGGATATGTCTTCAATATATAGACTGTGAAATTTTAAATTTATTTTACCAAAAAGGCTCCCAAATATCAAGATACTTATATCAAGATCCTAACCCAAACAGTATTGTATGACTTTTGCAATGTTCTTTAACTTCTCTGGGGACCACACTTCTTATTTATAAAATGTAGAATTACCATATCTGCTTCATAGGGTTAAATTAGAAAATCCATGTAAAGAATTTTGAGTATGTCTGATACCTAGGTTTGAGCTTGATAAAATGTTAACCATTGCTATTAGCTTGGTGCAAAAGTGACTGTGGTTTTTACCATTACTTTTAATGGAAAAAGCCACACTTACTTTTGTACCAACCTAATATAAAATTGATCAAGATTCTTATCATCACAATTATTTGACTAGAAAGACTACATGCAACCATGTAAACAAGTTTTTCTCTCATTTTATTTCATTCCAAGACCTAACAAGGGTGAATTTTGGGAAGTCATGACCATGGGCAAATATGCTTTGACATTCTTGCCTTTGGTAGAAAGTGTGATAGGTAGTTGAAAGTGACAGTCAGTGATTTATGATCACCGTTACCAAAAATGATAGTAAGTTCAAGTCAAAAACTATAGACAAAAGACAAATAAAAGGAAGGGAGTAAGGCAGGGAGGAGGGAGATAGAGGAATAAATAAAAGGAAGGAAAGGAGTTACATTTCAGGTTACTGAAGGAATCTGAAGTACAACTGAACTGATTATCCACATGTTGGAACCCAAAGACTGGGTTTATCTTCCATAATAGGATTATCATTCCTTGGAGAAACTGGAGATGTATAGAGCTGATAATACTGTTAGTCATTCCTTCGGAGTTTGCTTTCTTGACAATTGGAGCAGGCTCTTCTGCTTTCCAAGTTTCTTCCCTGACTCCAGTGGGCTGGCAACTGGTGAGGAAGATGTGGGTGGGGCCAGTCATACTTCAAAGTAGTTGTTTTAGGAGACAGCTGCAGGGCCAAGAATTTTATTGGGCCCTCACCTCATAAACATCAAGAAAAAGGGAAATAAAGATCAATGTGAACTTCGAGTTTTGAGAAAAACAAACTGGAGTAAAAAAAGTCAACTTTGGGTGATAATAGAGTAATAACAGACTAAGAGGAAAAAAATAGAGCCTACAGTCAGGAACACTCTACAGAAAAATTGGTTTCTCTTGTTGAAGGAGGGAGAATAAATAGACTATAAGCTAAGCCAGAAAATCAACAATCCAGTGATCATTACATGTATTTCATGCACTTTTTAAAAAGCTGGTTATAGTTAAAGTGAGAATTTATACCAACAGTTTCTTCAGGGGGAAAACAAAGCAAAAGCAAAACAAAGCATAAATTCATCTGAACTATATCAAGAACAAGAGAGCAACATTAAAATATTTCTGCAAATGTTGAATATTATATTAAAATGTTTGCCTACAAACCTTGCATAATTCCTGAATGTTGCCCTAAAGTGACTGTTGGATAGATCTTGGAAACCAACATGAAGAAGCATTTCTGTTTTGAGAGCTGAGCCAGATCAAGTAGGGTTTACAGATATATTCTAGAAAGTGGAGTTTAGTAAATACTAAATGATCACCTAATATATGCTGGGCACTGTACTAGGAGATTAAAAAGAAGAGCTCACAATGAATCCATACATGTGACAAAGAGCGCTACTTCAATCCAAAATGGCCCACAAAATTGAAGTGCCATTGTTTCAATTTCCAGGACACTACAAAATCAAAAAGAGTTGTAAGGATCTGAACTTTGGTTTTGTTTGCTAGTTTCCTTTAGGCAGATGTCAACACTTTCATTATTCTCCCTGCAAATTTGAGACTGCTCAGCTGTGAATTTCAGCCCAATCCCAGCATAGAGAACCTATATTTTCTAACACATAAAATGCCCTTGATTGTAAGATGCAATGTTATTTAATGCTCCATGAAAGATAAAGGGATTGTGAGGGGGAGAGAGAGAGAGAGAGAGAGAAACTAGAATAGCTGATTCTGGCAAAAATCATTCTAAACCCTCACTGCAGAGGTAAATATGAATTAAGCCCAATGTTCAGAACAGTTAAGGAAACTTGCATGTTTCAATATTGACACCGGATGGAAGAAGGGAAAAATACCTCCCCTGAAAATGTGAACTATAATCCTCCACTTTTGCAGGCGTGCAGTCTGAATTCACAGGGCTGACATTGTCTAAAACTTCTTACCAGAGGATTTAAATTGAAGTGGGCTCCACTGGATAGTGCTCTCAGGTGACTGGCAAGAACAAACACCAAAGCTGCCTGGAAGGAGAAAGGAAAGTTCTATCCCGGACAGTGGAAACAGTATGAGATATATCAAATGAGAGAGGCACCCTGATTTCAGAGATATGCAAATCTGAGTAAAGAGCCTCAGGAAATCCAGCAGCTTGTGAGATTTGGGTTGGTCAAGCACAATGGTTTTCACATATGCTCAGTCCTGTAAAGAATGTGCAGATGTTTTTTGGCTTTGTTGGACTTTATTTTGGGAGATTTCTTTGTTCCTAACTGCCTTCTCATTTTGATCATCCTGAAGCTTTGCTCTAAGCTTTGGTATCTCTTATTTGTTTGGATTGCATCTTATGCTTTGTTCTTTATCTCTGATTTCATAATGCTTTCCTGAGGATCTATTTTTTCATTAACGAATACATTCAACCCTATTAAGTGTGCCAATTATGTTCTTGGCATTGATGATTCAGAACTTCATGAGATAGACTGCCCTTGACTTCATGGAGTTCAAAGACCTCCCTAGGGAATTTCAGACTTCAGTATTATAAATGTTAAATTTACCGATGAAGCTTATTAAGAATGAAGGTGCTCATATCCTTCATTCAGAGATTCTCACGTAAGAAGGCGGAGATTGTTCCTTAGTAACTTCTTAGTAGCTGTGTTTTTGATGAGCTGCTAGTGAATCTTAGGCACATTTAAATTTGAGAACCACAGGCTGGACAACTGCTGTGTGTGTATTCCTATCTCATCTCAAAAATTCCAGAGTTGACTCTACTTTTTCTGATAATCATTAGTCTCAGTCTTGGGTCTAAAGAAACAATGAGAATTAAAACATATCCATGATAATTCACTAAGGCAGTTTTGACTGAAACCAGTGGAATCAAATTATTTTTTATTAGCTGGACTTAATCGATGTTAACAGCTCAGCCATGTAAATTCACTGTATTTTTTACTCCAATAGCCCCTGAATCACCTGCAGAAGGGCTCCAATCTTCCATTGAAGGACGCACACACTCATAACACGGGGCTGTACAGTGTGAGATTCCCGTTGTGAGGTAAGTTCTCTATAAATGTTTGTTGAAGTGAGTGAGTTGAAGCCACTGGATGATTATTCAATACTTTTGAATATCAAAGAAAAAGTTACACTAGAAATTGAGGTATTCTGTTAACAGCAGAGATATCCAGTTTCAAATGGTGAATTGTATTCTTATTTCCTGGAGACATATGCCTAATTACTAGGGTATACAGGAAACTGGAAGATCTCATATCATAATCATGTCAGACATCAGACACTTTTCTGTTTTTTGTGTTACAAGTACATTTGCAAGGCATGCCAGGTTAAATATCGTAATAATTTTTTTTTTCAGCTTGACCTTCAAATAGGAAAAGGGGAAGGAGTACAGATTCAGAATTCTAGTTCCACTCTGTCACTAACAATTGCCATAACCGGGGCTTTAGTAACAACACCTAGGACCTGATGAGATTGACTTACATGCAACCTAAACTCTCAAGGTTAGTATGAAATTCCAAAAAGTGAATCTGTGATAAGCATAAAATGCAAGACGGAGTTATCATTAATAATACTGTCATTAGAAGGAAATAACTAGCTGCTGAGACTGTTTTCTTTCTATAATAGAGATTCAAAACATGATTGGGAGCATATTACAGGAGTCCCAACCTGATTACACGCTGAGTAAATATATGTGCCTTCGTACTTTAGATTTTCATTTTGGAAATCTACATGAACAATGACACAGCTTTAGACTTGACACCACCCCACACCTCTCAATCAGGATTGTCATATAGCAGGTGATATGGTTTGGCTGTGTCCCCACTGAAATCTCAACTTGAACAGTATTTTTCAGAATTCTCATGTATTGTGGGAGGGACCCAGGGGGAGGTAAAAATTGAGTCATGGAGACTGGTCTTTTCCTTGCTAGTCTCATGATAGAGAATAAGTCTCAAAAGATATGATGGGTTCATCAAGGTTTCCACTTTTGCTTCTTCTTTTTGCCCCCCACCATGATTCTGAAGCCTCCCCAGCACTGTGGAACTATAAGTCCAATTAAACATCTTTTTCTTTCCAGTCTTGGATATGTCTTTATCAGCAGCATGAAAATAAACTAATACAGTAAATTGGTACCAGGAGTGGGATGTTGCTGAAAAGACACAAAACATGTGGAAGTGACTTTGAAACTTGGTAATAGGCAGAAGTTAGAACAGTTTAGAGGACTCAAAAGAAGGTAGAAAAATGTGGGAAAGTGTGGAACTTCCTAGAGATTTATTGAATAATGCTGATGGCAATATGAATGATAAGGTCCAGACTGACATGGTCTCAGATGGAGATGAGAAACTTGTTGGGAACTGGAATAAAGGTAACTCTTGTTATGTTTTAGCCAAAGAGACTGGTGGCATTTTGCCCCTGCTTTAGAGATTTGTGGAACTTTGAATTTGAGAAAGTTGATTTAGGGTATCTGGCAGATGAAATTTCTCAGCAGCAAAGCATTCAAGAGGTTACTTGGGTACTGTTAAAGACATTCAGTTTTATAAGGAAAGCAGAGTATAAAAGTTAGGATATTTTGCAGCCTGACTGTGCAATAGAAAAGAAAACCCTATTTTCTGAGGAGAAATTCGAGCCAGCTGCAGAAATTTGCAAAAGTAGCAAGAAGCCTAATGTTAATCTTTAAGGAAAGATTAACATGAGCATGAGGAAAATGTCTCCAGGCCATGTCAGAGACCTTCATGGCAGCCCCTCACATTACACACCTGGAGGCCCAAGAGGAAAAAGTGGTTCTGTGGGTTGGGTCCAGGGTCCCTGTGTGTGCAGCCTAGGGACTTGGTGCCCTGTGTCCCAGCTGCTCCAGTCATGACTGAAAGGGGCCAATGTACAGCTTGGGCTGTGGCTTCAGGGGGTGGAACCCCCAAGCTCGGCAGATTCCATGTGGTGTTGGACCTGTGAGTGCACATAAGTCAAGAATTGATGTTTGGAAAGCTCCACCTAGATTTCAGAAGATGTATAAAAATGCCTGAATACCCAGGCAGAAGTGAAGTGGGGTCCTCATGGAGAACCTCTGCTGCTGGGGTGGGGTCCTGATGGAGAACCTCTGCTAGGGCAGTGCAGAAGGGAAATTTGGGGTCAGAGCCCCCACACAGAGTCCCCACTGGAGCACTGTCTAGTGGAGCTGTGACAAGATAGTCACCATCCTCTAGACCCCAGAATGGCAGATCCACTGACAGCTTTCCCTGTGTGCCTGGAAAAGTCACAGGCACTCAATGCCAGCCTGTAAAAGCAGCCAGGAAGGATGCTGTATCCTGAAAAGCCACAGGGGCAGAGCTCCCCAAGACCATGGAAATCTGCCTCCTGCATCAGCGTGACCTAGATGTGCGACCTGGAGTCAAAGATATCATTTTAGAACTTTAAAATTTGACTGCCCTGCTGGATTTTGGACTTGCATGGGCCCTGTACCCCCTTTGTTTTAGCCAATTTCTCCCATTTGGAATGGCTGCATTTACCCAATACCTGTACCCCCATTGTATCTAGGAAGTAACTAGCTTGCTTTTGATTTTACATAGATCAAATTTTACATTAATTTTACATGCTCTTAGGTGGAAGGACTTGCCTTGTATCAGATGAAACTGTGGACTGGACTTTTGGGTTAATGCTGAAATGAGCTAAGACTTGGGGGACTGTTGGGAAGTCATGATTGGTTTTGAAATGTGAGGACATGATATTTGTAGGGCTCAGGGTTGCAATGATATGGTTTGGCTATGTCCCCATCAAAATCTCAACTTGAATTGTATCTCCCAGAATTCCCACATGTTGTGGAAGGGATGCAGTGGGAGGTAATTGAATCTTGGGGGCCAGTCCTTCCCATGCTAGTCTCGTGATAGTGAATAAGTCTCACAAGATATGATAGGTTTATCAGGGGTTTCCGCTTTAGCTTATTCCTCATTTTTCTCTTGCTATGATGATGTAGGAAGTGCCTTTCACCTCCTGCCATGATTCTGAGGCCTCCCAGCCATGTGGAACTGTAAGTCCAATTAAACCTCTTTTTCTTCCTAGTCTGAGGTATGTCTTTATCAGCAGCATGAAAACAGACAAATGCAGCAGATTATTAAAAATATATACCATCGTGTTCTTGGTCCCATCTTCTTCAGTCTTTCCTGTATCTTCATTGGAAACTGCTTAATATGTCATGCCTGTGGACATGCTGAAACATGAAGGAGGGAAAATTCCCTGGCAGGCTATGTAGCTCGCTTTAGGGCTTTGCTTTCTGGATCCCCTACTTTTCTTCTGCATGATATCGTGCATACCAAAAAGGTGTGAGTAGGTCACCAAAGCACCTAATCCCTTGATGGCAGATCAGTTCCCTCCCAAAAGCATTTACATTAGTGGCCTTATGTTCTGTGATAGGAAGGAGATGCCACAAGTCAGCATTTCTCATCCCCTTCAAAAGTTTGAAATTCTGTTTCCAAAAAAGAACAAAAAATTATTTTTCTTTCTGCTACTCTATGGCTGAAATACACCTGAATATAGTCATGTGCTTTGCTGTTTGGTTTTACTACTTAAGTCTTATTATTACTACTTATTATTACTACTCCTGATTATGATTTAAAATAATGGTTCCCCTCTCCCAGTCAGTAAGGAAACATCAAACCTGAGTGTTATACAACTTTTACCCACAGGCGCACTGTTGACTGGGAGAAGGGAAAAGCGTGTGTCACTGCGGTGTTTATTGGAGGAGTTTCCTGATAATATTAATTTCCTAAAAACGGGGCATCCCATCTTGTGCTGGGGAAATTGGAAGCCTGGCACCACAATCCATGGGGATTGAAACGGCCATCCATAAATCTGCACAGTGTGTCTGATTTTGCCCCCACTGAGCAAATGTAATAAGAGTTCTATAGACACGGCAGGAACTGAATCAAGACTACTGAGCAAAAGAAGGCTACTGTCAGTGCTGTATATGCATTAAACACAGTAGATGGCTGGGTGTACATCCTGGAATTGTACAATTTCCTGATAAGCTAAGTCCTAGCTTTTAAAAAACATTTGTATTTCTTTACCAATACCTTGCTATTTTATTTATTAAGTCTGTCACTAAACCCTCTTTTGCATACACTAGTTCTTGCTCATGCATGCCTTATGAATATAGAAATTAGCATCTCATTAACTTGATAATTAGGCCAGTGATAAACAGCTGTTTGGTTGCCACGTAGGGCAAGATTTCTACTGAAGTTGCTTATCTGCCATATACAATAGCTGTGCAATTATTTGTCACACTATCAATTATAGGCAAACAACAATAGGAAATAAACTTTTCTTTTACATATTTGCTTTCATTGTAATTAAGATCCAAATTCGTGCTCTGCTTTTGGAAAAACGATAATGTAGTGTTGTCTAACAATCTTGATAATGTAAGTGTATATTTTCAGCTTGGCTTTTATATTTCTCATGCAGTTTAAACATTTCACATTGTGCATTCTGCTGTAAATGACTTCTTCCAAGACGTCTTTTTTTAAAACTCTATTTCCATTCCATTATGTTGAAAAACACAGCATATATTGATCACTGAGAATTTCTCAAGATATCCTGTTTCACTCTAGTTTCTGTCTTACTTGCTCCCACCTCCAAGATTAACCTATACTTTGAACTTCTCTTGCCTATAATAGACCTTACATTGAGAGAAATCATCTAAGAAATGTTAGGAGTGTAATGAAAGCTATTAAAATGTTTCCTCAATTGTTTAGGCATGGCTCAATCCACATTTATTTCCAAAAAATGGAAAAAAGAAAATAATGTGTTTCCCTTCAATTCATATGGATTTAAAACTGGAGATGTAATTTAAAAGAAAAAAATAACACAGAAACCTGTCTTTCCAACTAATAAAAAAGAAACTTGTGTGCTCACAGCAAAGTCATGGAAGATAATTTGAAACTTCAGTTAGCTTCCTGTAGAGCAAAATAACAACCACCAAACTAATGGGTAATCAATGGCCAATTGCTTCAGAAAAGAGGCACCCCACAGAATTCCCTGGAAATTAATGTGCTACAAAGGAATCGCTGGGAAATGACTTAAGACTATCCAAGTAAGCCCACCTTTCTTAACAAGTAAGTAAGATCTAGGGGTGCTATTTTTGCTAATCAAGGCCTGGAGATGAAATGCTATCTTCATTTAAGTTTTCCTGTGCTTGTCTCTGAACCAGTATATTAAAAACAATCTTCCTTCAGGATTTCTGGTGCTAGAGTGGAGTATAGTTTATGTGAAAGTAAATCTGGAAAGATTACCTTTCAAAACTGCCAGATGCTTCGCATTTTCTGGTAGAAATCTGGATTCCAGGTTTGTAATGATATTTCCTGCTGTGCTCAACACTCAATCAGAACGTATGCTTCTTGGTGGGCAATGTAAAGATTCCAAGGCTAACCTGGCAGTTTGGCTTTTATATTTTTTCCAATCCAACTAGGAGGTATAAATTTAAATTCCGGGCCCCCCAAGCTAAACTTCAGAAGGGATCTTTGTTAATTTAGATCTTCTGCAGTTGGAGTTCCCTTTTTTCATAAACTGCCCCATGCAATGCAATTTGTGATTATATTTATACCAATGAATAAAACATAGTCTTTTTAAAAGAAAACTAAATTATTGTATTAATGATACAGGAATGTGTGGGTTTCTTATTGCCCCTGGCTCTCCCATGTTTAGACTTAAGTTCTTCCACTCAGTTCAAATTACATTAATGTCCTCCTTCCCTCTCTTCCTTAATCCATCTTACACATTTTGTCATGTGGTGTGGTGGTTATTAGTAGATTCTCTGGAGCCTGAGAGGCCAAGATTGGAATCTTGGCTCATTCATTTTAAAGCCATTTGCCCTTGGGATGAATAACTTACTTTCTTTAATGTGTGACTTATTCATCTATGAAGTGGGGCCAATAATGGCATCTACTTCCTAGAATTATTGTGAGGATCCAGTGAAAGAAGGTGTATAGACTGTCTAGCACAGTGCTTCACACAGCTCACACAGCAGTTGATATTAGTTGGTCTTCCTTTACAGGGGATGGCTTTAGGGAGAATGAACATAGCATAGTGATTAAGGGGAGGATCTTAAGTCTGATTTAAATCCTAACCCCACTGTATACCAGTTGTGTGACCTTATACACTTATCAATATCTCTGTGCCTCAGTTCCTTCATTTCTAAAATGGGACCAGTAGTACAACCTACCTCATGAAGTTATTGTGAAGATTAAATGAATTAATGATTGGCAAATAGTAAGTTTTATAGAGTTAATTAAATAAACCTATAAAATACTTCGTCCAACCCCTGCCCCATCTCACTTCGGTTCAACCTTTGACAGAGTTTGGCTCTTTTCCCATCCAAATCTCATTTCAAATTGTAATTCCCACATCTGGAAGGAGGGACCTGGTGGAGGGGTGATTGGTTTATGGGGGCAGTTTCCCACATGCTGTTCTCATGATATTGATTGAGTTCTCATGAGATCTGATGGTTTAAAAGTGTTTGGCATTTCCCATTTATTCTTCTCTCTCCTGCCACCATGTAAGACATGCTTTGCTTCCCCTTTACCATCTGCCATGATTATAAGTTTCCTGAGGCCTTCTTACCCATAGGTAACTGTGAGTCAATTAAACCTCTTTTCTTTATATATTACCAAGTCTCAGGTAGTTCTTTATAGCAGTGTGAAAACTGGCTAATACAACCTTCCTGTCCATCGCCCATTGTTGTCCATATCATTTATGGACATGGCATTACTCTTTAATATAGTTGTTTGGAGAAAATCATAGTATTACTCTTTGATGGGAAAATACTCAATCAGGCTCTTTCTATGTGGAGAAACTCACAGAGGTGTCTTGTTTGACAAACAGGCCATTTAAGATAAGCAAGGTAGCCGGGGAGTTATGCATTCATGCTTTACAGGCTGCTGTCAACTGCTAAACTCTGGAAATTCTTCCTTTCTAATTCCACTTATTCATAGTGCAATCTTCATTATTCTGTAGCCTTGGCCCCTATAAAGTGCAGCATATATAGGAAATGGGGCACTTACTATTGGGATGCTTCTTGTAGTACTTCCAGCCTAGATGCCATTGTGTTTCCATCACAAACAACAGAGAAACAAGAGGAGAACATTCTCTCTTGGAGAAAACTATCTGATTATTGAACATCAGGCACATTTTCTTAACATTGCACTGGCCAATCTTCCATGCACAGTGATATGGTTTGGCTTGTCACCCAAAATCTGATCTTGAATTGTAATCTCCATAATCTTCATGTGTCAAATGCAGCACAGGTGGAAACTGCCCCTGAATCATGAGGGCAGTTTCCCCCACACTATTCTTGTGATAGTGAGTGATTTCTCACAAGATCTGATGGCTTTATAAGGGGCTCTTTTCCCCTTCACTCAGCACTTTCTCTCAGCACTTTTTCTCGCTTTGTGAAAAAGGTGCCTTGCTTCCCCTTCACCTTCCACCATTATTGTAAGTTTTCTAAGTCCTCCCCAGCCATGCTGAACTGTGAGTCAATTAAATCTCTTTCTTTTATAAATTACCCAATTTAGGGTAGTTCTTTATAACAGGACAAAAGCAGGCTAATATAGCAATAAGGAAGATTAGAAAGTTTTATTTTATTCTGAGTGATTATGAGGTCTGCTAATAATCACAATTTGATGGAGAAGAATGGGAGAATAGACACTGGTGATGTTTATTGATTTTCTGAATTGGTACCATAATATCTAGTTCATTTGCCTACCAGTTGGCTACAAAGAGTTATAAAGAGTAAAAAAAAAATAAGAATACCTAATAATTGTCAAATGTGGGCTATATACTGTGTATCAGGAGATACCGTTATCATTTTGATCTTCACAACAGCCTTGTGAGGCAGATTTCATTAGTCACATATAAAGATGAAAGCAATCAATCTGGTTGGGCATGATGGCCCATGTCTATAATCCCAGAACTTTGGGAGGTCAAAGCAGGAGGATTGCTTGAGCCCAGGAGTTGGAGATCAGCCTGGGTAACATGGTGAAACCCCATCACTACAAAAATTAAAGAAAAAAAAAAATTACCTGGGCGTGCTGGTACATACCTGTGATCTCAGATACTTCGGAGGCTGAGGTGGGAAGACTGCATGAGACCTGGAGATTGAGACTGTAGTGAGCTATAATCCTGCCACTGCATTCCAACCTGGGTGACAGAGTGAGACCCTGTCTCAAAACAAACAAACAAACACACAAAAAATAGTGTTCCTGAAGAGGGAAGAAAGGCTTGAGTTTCAAAATCAATGGATACTGAATATTATTGCCTATATTAATATCTCTTCCCTGGCAATAGCAAACTGTAGACAACAATTTCTGTGGTAACAGCTCACCTCAGTCCCCATTCTTTCAAAACTGTAAGTCACACCTTAGCCCATACTCTGGATCTGTTAACAGTATATGTTACATATGACCCCACACCCCTGGATGGGAGGTAAATGGATGGGTTAGAGGGGTTCTCTTGGCTGAAGACCAATTCTTTCTGAGCAGTTGGTAAATGGGGCTGAGAGGCTGTCAGCCACTTTAGGTTTCAAAATGCCAATTTGCTTTTCAGTATGTGAAGAGATGAAGGCAGCTGGACTGTAGAGAGACAAAGTGAAGCACATGTGTGAAGAGAAACAAAGATATAGGACAGAGAATTTGAGTGCCCTGGGTACCATAAGACTTTTTGCTTCCTGATTCTTTCATTTATTTCCTCTTTGCTTGCACTAGCTCAATTTTATTTCTGTTACTAAATGTAATGCAATGAACCTTAACTAATTCAAGAGGAAAATGGAATATTAAGAGAAGCAAAGTGGAAGAAGAACTTCTAAATCAGTCTACTACTGTACAGAAATGAGGTAGGAAACCAAGTCCCTCTCCAGAGATCCAAAGCAGCCCTGTTGTTCAGACCCTTCCTTCCAGTCCCAGTTTGGAGTGAAGAATAGTTTCCTCACTACTTGGGTAACTGATAACAGTATCTGAGCACAGAAGCTTCTTTCAGAAAAGTGTTCTGGAATCTTTGCCCTGCAAGATATTTGAAATGGAACTGTGCAAGCTTACCAACAGAGTCTCACTATTCATAGTGTAATGGGAACAACAGGACTCCCTGTGCATCTCTTTGGCCAGGGCCATCTAGAAGATAGAAAGCCTGAAATGAAAGATTCTTGAAATAGTATGCATGAAGATGATCTTTTCCCTTGGCACTCTTCCACAAGCCTTCCATCATTCTGTGCACTGAATTTCTTTCCATATGTTTTTCATTCATTTACATTTAAGATAAAAATTATTGGCTCTGAGGACCATTTGATGAGTGGTGATTCTTTTCATTGTGATCTCAGCCCAGTTGATGATGCATATCATCCATACAGAGTTCCAAGCAAGTGGAATCATTCATGATGCCATCTGAAGTCATCACTTGGTAATAACAGACTTGCATAAGTCCTTTTTCTTTCCAGCAAAAAAGTTTGAAATAAAATCAATATCTGTTTTTTTGCTACATTTTGAATTCACTTCTTTTAAGTTTATTTACTGAAAAACTAACATTGTAATTTTAGGACAAAGACATGTTTAATATTTGGAAATCATACTTATATCAGTTGCTGCTTCTAAAAACCGTAAGGCACAATTCAAATCTTTTAAATTAATTTTGGCATCTCTTACCTTAGTTTATATTCTAGAAAAAAATGGTTATTTAATTTATTTTAATTACTAGAAGCATTGAAAAACTCTTTCAATATGGTCATATTTATGCTACATTGAGCCACCTGACAGGCAATTACTTCTTTTCCTGATGGGTTTTATCATATTAACATTCAAAATATAGGCATAAAGCAAAGTAAGAAAAGAAGCCACTAATGTAAAATATTTGAGCCACTTACTCTAATATCTACCTGCTCATATCCTTCTTTGATGAAATGTAATTTCTCTCTTGCCTTCTGTGAAGCTGTGTCTGTATACCTGGTGCCAAAATATCAAGTTATTTTCATGAGACAGTCCAAAAATCAATGAAAAGAATTCATTTACCAATTTCTATAGTGACATATAGCCATATGTTTTTTCTTGACTGGGATTCTATATAAAGAGTTTGCCTAGATATAAAGATAAAATAGATATGGCCTTGGAGAAACTATTTTCATCATTTAAGAAATATATATATATATATATATATATATATTCCTGAGCCTTCACTGAAACTGTCCCACTTGGGTTTTTAGAATGACAAAAGGCATATTTTGCCTCATTTGCCTGTGAAAATATGCCTTTTTGAGAGCATGGAAAACCTATATTATTTGAAGCGCAACTTGATAAGTGTTTCATTTTTTATGAACCCCAGGAAAAGAAATTTATTCCATTTTTACAAATAGTAAAGTATTTTTTATTCCTAAAATCATCTCTATTCAACAGAAATTTGAATCATATACTTAGTATTTCCTGTCTAGATGGAGAATTATTCATAAAAGATAGCAGAATACATTTTTTCTTTTGACAATTATTAGAGCTAACATTGAGGGTTTGTTAAGAGCTGGCTATTTTGCAAATATTATCTCATCTAACATTTTCCTAACTCGAAATGTCCAGTTACCAACCCCATTTTACAAATGAGAAAATGAAATTGTGGAGTTTAAATAGTCTGCCTATAATCACATAGCTAGCAAAAGAAAGAGCCGAGATGTAAACTCAAGTTCCATCAAATTCTAAAAGCTTTGGTAGTAATTGTCCAAAGATATATCTATTATGAGTTTCAAAAAACACCATTAAGGAGAAGAGATGCCAAGATGCCAGGCATGGCCCCACCACTTACTTGTAAAGTGGGCTTGAGAAAGGTACCCTACTTAAACGTATATGTTTTTTTTTCCTTTTATAACATGGGATAATGATACCTTCTGTGCCTGAGAGTGTCAGAGGAGATTGTTTCTGCAAACGTACTTTGAATCTGCCAAGTGCTCTTCATTGGCAAGATATAACTATTAAGCTCATCTGCATCTAAAATGTTAGAACTTGACAGTGTGTGTCTGCTGCTAGGATGACAGATGAGAACCAGTGCGCTCTGGGCAGCAGGGTTGTGCATTCTTTTTGAGTGAGGAGTGATTGGTACTGATTGCTCCAGCTTTTCAAGTCATCTGTAGAAATAGAAAATATTGTTGTGTTTTATCGGAGGAAACAAGATACTGTTTCAGAGTATTCACATTCTCATCAATTTCTCTTGAAAAACATATAATTACACAATGGCTCTATCTGAATCCTGAGTGTGAAGAGTGAGAGATGGAATTGCAGAAAGCTGTAAGATGTGATGAGTATGGTGGAAGATGTGGATTTACATCCATTTCCTTTCCGGAAATGATGGCTTCATTTTCTGAAAGAGAAATTATAATGATAGTTTATATAAGAGAAATAGACTGTTCCTAAGACATCTTGAGAGATATTTTTGTTCAGAATAAGAAGTGGTTTCAGAACTAATCATAGATCCTAATTTCTGTCAACTTTAATGTTTAGAAAAGATCATCAGATGATCTAATTTTAGTATTGGTATTCTCTGTCTCTCTATATTTAGGTATGTAAATATATACATATGTGAAGATATGTATATGTACATGTACACTTAGAGAAAAGGTAGTGTCAGCATTTGATAGCCACCTCTCAATGAGCCCTTATTGAGAGCTTAAGGGTTTTTCTTTCTGTTATGTTATTTAATCTTCCCAACGATGTGATTTTTTTTTTTTTTTTTATTACCAGATGAAAGGCAGAGTCTTGGAGAGGCTAGTGACCTCCACCCATTACCTCTCCCAATAACTGTAATAGAGAACCAACTGTGTACCAGACATTTTGCATACATTATCTCCAGTCCTCAGAGCAACACTGTTAGGCTGTTAATATGGTTGGCTTTTTTTTTTTTTTTTTTTCCATTGCAGGCACTAATTCACTGAAGACTTCAAAAAATAACCCAAGTCATATACAACTACTAAGTTACACAGCTAAGAATTCATGCTAGGCTGGGCCAACTTCAAAGGCCAAGTCCACAAATGATGGCACAGATTATGTATGGTCAAGTTCATTGGTTATTGGCATAATTTCGTTCCTTGAAACCTCACCCTCGGGAGGCCACTGAAGTTCCCTGTCATGTGCTGTTCTCTACTACAGAGCAATTTGCCTCCCTAAGGACGGCAAAAGATTGTCTCTCTCCAGTGTGTTAAAATAGTCTTATATAACACAGTGCCATCAAGGGAATGACATAGCATTGCCTTTGGCACTTAATATAACCTTATCAAGGGAATGACATCTTACTTCATCAAGTTCTTTTGGACAAAGGCAAGACAGTTTCCACTGCACTCAAGGAGAGGGGATTATACAAGGATGTGACTCACCGAGGGTCACTTTAGGATATGTCCTCAAAAGTTAGTTCACCAAATAATTCTAGCCTGATTAGAAAGATTATATAATCTAATCTCTGTTATTCTGTCTTACATTATTATGTAAACAATACAAAGAGTTGAAGGCTCAAAAAAATAATAACTTACTTTATTAAGTTATATTAAAGTCATGTGCCAACATACTCTTTCATTGTCACTATCTTCCCACGTATCTTGGCCTTGATAATTATTGGGTATGTAGAATTGAAAGTTTTCACAAGAATCACTAATTATTGCAGCATTTTAACCTTTAAATGATAAATATTTATACTTCAAATGACATAATTTACCATGTAAAATGCAGGAGATTTTCATCCAAGTCATATCTAAAATGGTTGTCTTTTTAAAAATGAACATTTGGATATTAAAAATAAATTCAAATAGTATATCTTGTTCCTATGAAGATAAAGTGATTATTTCATTTTTTAAAAAAATATTTTTTAGCTATCTTTTTAAAAAATAAAATAGAGATCAGATACCACAATTTTACCTACGCTGGTCTTGAGCTCCTTGGCTCAAGTGATCCTCCCACCTTGACTTCCCAAAGTACTGAGATTACAGGCATTAGCTACCTTACCTCACCACAGTGACTATTTAGGATAAAAAACTGTAATCACTTTAGCATAGATAATACAAAATTCCAGAGATGATAGATAAAATGCTGAAGTAGGCTAGTCAGCTTCTCAGATAATGACTTTAAAGTTAGAAGCAATACCAAAGCCAGGTGTGGCAGCTCATGCCTATAATCACAGTACTTTTGGAGACCGAGGTGGGCAGATCACCTGAGGTCAGGGGTTCTAAACTAGCCTGGTCAACATGGAGAAACCACATCTCTACTAAAAATACAAAATTAGCTGGGTGTGGTGGCGCATGCCTGTAATCCCAGCTACTTGAGAGGCTGAGGCAGTAGAATCGCTTGAACCCGGGAGGTAGTGGTTGCAGTGAGCTGAGAGATCATGCCATAGGAATACCAAAGCTAAAGCCATTCTTTCGTCAATGCTGTGTCTGCTGACTTTTCACTCGTGGTGCTTTAGAATTGCTGTTCTATCCATATTCTGAATCGATTTTTCATTCTTATTTTTATTTACTTTTGTCTTCGATCATTTCTCTGGATTAATTTCATAAAAGATTTGTCTATTAGTTTTGTTCAAGAATTACCTTTGAACTTTGTTATTAAAGTTCTCTATGCCTTAGTTTCTTTTCTTCTAACAAGAGATAAAAATAGAGACAATCTCATAGGGTTGTTCTGAGGAGTAAATAAAGTTAT